>NC_061110.1:5118100-5130600 GCF_015104395.2 Macrobrachium nipponense | reverse complement strand
CAAACCACCACAACTTTTCAAAACTGATTCTTACGCACTAGAAATACTGAATTCTTAAGGAAGGACGGAATGATCAGTGATGATAAGAGCAGACCCAAGCACACTTCGTGAAATATATATAAAAAAGAAAACATTCCATATCTCGTGAAAATTAAAACGACCAACAAATAACCAACAGTCTTCTAAAACCCATGAGCTGTAAGCTGCAGTCGAAACTGTGTTCCATGTCCTAGACCCAGAGAGGCCCACCAACACCTGTCAGGATGAACGTCTGGCAGTGTCATTCATTGCTGTTGACAGGTGGTGTGTACATGTTCGTGTGTGTGTGTGTGTTTGGGGGGACGGGAGGCGACGAGCACTTGACAGGAGGACCTCTCACACAAATGATCAAAACCAAATAACTGTTAGCACAGGGCAGCCGGGTCAGTATCAAAGCGGAGAGGCTGGTAGGTTGTTTCCACGGATGTTGGATTATACGTTTCTCTGTGATGCTCTTCATGCGGGATAATACAGATACAAGCGCGTGTCATATATGTATATGTATAGCACACACAACACACACATACATATTTAGATATGTGTGTATAAATAAATCACAAGAGTTTGGAACGTGATCAATGCATGAATAAAGGTATACGCCACAAAGGAAAATGAAACAATGGAGTGGCTGCGAGCTCGTCGAGTCAAAAGATCTTGTAGCTACTCCAGTGTTTTCACTTTCCTTCGTGACTTATACCTTTATATATATATATATATATATATATATATATATATATATATATATTATATATATATATATATATATATATATATATATATATATATATTCTTCTTCCTAGCTTAAACCCATTTTTATATTGGGGTCGCCATTACGAATGAGTCGTCTCCATCGATTTCTGTCTTGTGCCTCGTTCTCTATTTATACCTTTCAATTCCATATCTTCCCTTACACAATCACGCCATCTT
This sequence comes from Macrobrachium nipponense, assembly GCF_015104395.2. NCBI lineage: Eukaryota > Metazoa > Arthropoda > Malacostraca > Decapoda > Palaemonidae > Macrobrachium > Macrobrachium nipponense. The sequence continues at coordinate 5,129,634 of NC_061110.1, read as the reverse complement.
TCTTGGTCTTCCCTTCTTCCTTCTACCCTGCACTTCCATTTTCCATCCGTATGTCTTCCAACATGACGTTCCTCCCTTCGTAACAGGTGTCCATACCATCGAAGCCTTCCTTCCTGTATTTTCTTCGATATTTCAGCTACCTTTGTTGATCCTCTTATATACTCATTTCTAATCCTATCTTCCCTTGTTACTCCCGACATCCATCTCAACATTCTCATTTCTGCTACATCCATCTTCTTCTCCTCTGTTTTCCTCATACTTGCCGTTTCTGTTCCATATAACATTGCTGGTCTGACCACCGTCCTATGGAACTTTCCTTTCAATTTCAGAGGGACCTTCTTGTCACAGAGGACCCCTGATGCAGACCTCCAGTTATTCCATCCTGCCTGAATTCGGTGTCTCACCTCTTGGTCCATGCTTCCACTATCCTCCAATACGGACCCTAAGTACTTGAACTTCTGTACTTTCTTTATTTCTTCCCCACCCAATCTTATGCTACTTCCACCGTCCTCAGTAATACTAGAACACATATATTCGGTTTTGATCTGCTTATTCTCATTCCTCTCTCCTCAAGTGCTGCTCTCCACCTCTCCAACCTCCCCTCCAACTCCTCCTTCCCCTCTGAACACAACACAATGTCATCCGCGTATAATATGCACCATGGCACTGCTTCTCTAACATCCTGGTCATTACATCCATCACGATATTGAAGATGAATGGGCTAAGTCATAGGTAAAGGATTCTGACTGAGCTTCATATCTGGAATTATGTACTATATACTATACATATATATATATATATATATATATATATATATATATATATATATATATATATATATATATATATATATATATATATATATGCATATGTATATATTACCTCTAGAATAATTATCCTTCATTGCAAACAATATTCTCAAAATAGGAAACTTAAACTTCATGCCTATTTCTGGCATCATTCTTACCAGTTTTAGAGTTTACTGTTGTCCACAAGACTTTTATTTTTTTTCTCTCTCTCTCTCTCCTCTCTCGCTCTCTCTCTCTCTCTCTCTCTCATTTTTAACCTAATCTAGGTAGCAACTTATTCCTTGCTCCTGTAGCATAAAAAGCCCACTATAAGATGATCAGGAACATATATATATATATATATATATATATATATATATATATATATATATATATATATATATATATATATATATATATATATATATATGTATATATATATATATATATATATATAATATATATATATATATATATATATATATATATATATATATGTATATATATATATATATATATATAGTATATATATATATATATATATATATATATATATATATATATATATATATATATATATATATATATATATATTCCTGATCATCTTATAGTGGGCTTTTTATGCTACAGGAGCAAGGAATAAGTTGCTACCTAGATTAGGTTAAAAATGAGAGAGAGAGGAGAGAGATAGACGGAGGTAGAGAGGAGAGAGAGAAAAAATAAAAGTCTTGTGGACAACAGTAAACTCTAAAACTGGTAAGAATGATGCCAGAAATAGGCATGAAGTTTAAGTTTCCTATTTTGAGAATATTGTTTGCAATGAAGGATAATTATACTAGAGGTAATATATACATATGCATATATATATATATATATAATATATATTATATATATATATATTATCATATATATATATATATATATATATATATATATATAGTATAGTATATAGTACATAATTCCAGATATGAAGCTCAGTCAGAATCCTTTACCTATGACTTGCGTTGTAAGAGATCTTTATTTTTCAAGGTCTTTGACACCGAGAAGCAAAACTCCTTATATAATATCAAAGAAGAGAAAAGCTCTTTTACGAGACAAGAGTCTAAGAGAGAGTTAGGATACCTTCGGCTCTCGTAAGATCTTTGATAAAGAAGAAGAAGAAAGATTAAGGAAGACTGAAAATACCTAATACGAACAGAGAGACGATTAAATTCTGGCTCCATTTCTACGATGAGTTTCCTTTGAAAGGTATAAAACACTTGGCAAACTAATTTGTGAGTGGAATAAAAAAAAAAAAAAATCCTTGTATCTAAATATGTTCCTCTCTGAGTATGAGAAATCGCTGGCTTCTGTTTTCTAATTCCGCAAATATTGCCTAGGAAGTTTCTCGTCTGTAAATGATTTTTTTACTAGTGTTTGTGTATTTTTTATACCAGTTCAATGTAATATATATATATATATATATATAATATATATATATATATATATATATATATATATATATATATATATATATATACATATATACATACATAAACACTGCTATATCTGGCCATTCAATCTCTGTATATATCAATATAAGCCAGGATATTGACAGTTTCATCATGATAGTGTGTCATGTGGTCTCATAAACACCAGTAATGCAAGGTCGTCAATAATGTGCTTTTAAACTATAATAATTTGCTTAGTCAGTGGAGAACATAACACACAATAAAATACAAGTTTATCATATGGCAAATGTTGGTTTGTAGTAGATCTGCAGTTTTGCAAAAAAATTAATATTCTACAGCGTGGTTTAAAGGTGCGTGCGAGTCGATCTCGACCCAAGCGATTCTCAGAGAAGGGGGAAGCCCTTGAGGCAGATGTAGGCAGCTCTGCCCATGACCGTGGCTTGTAGACGAGTGACTGCTTGCAGGTCTATCACACCCAGATTCGACACAGGCGATGATTTATGGGGAAAAAACAAGTTTTTAGAAAAATGCCTTGGGTCACGCACGACCTGTCACACCTATCTGGGGTTAAAACCAAAATAAATAGTAGGGACGGAGTCATGTCATTTGCGAGGGCGCACGCACATACAAAAACCCTCACACGAGCTTTATAGTTTTTTCATGTGTGTATATTTGCTGCATCCGAGCGTGCTTGCATCTAGACAATCACTGACGTGCCTTACTCAACACATTTGTATGCAGGTATTCATTTACATTAGAGGGTAAGAATGATAAAACCGACTGAATGTTTGTTCTAAAGGTTACTCTAAACACGAAAAGGTATAGCTATGATAACAAGCCACTTTCGCGGAGAGCTATTGAGATGCTACACACGATGCAAAAGGGGCATCTGATAGTCGTTAAACAACAAAAGATATCGCCGAGAGGGTCTCGAATTTCGAAAACGGAACAAATACCAGACATAGCGGAAATCAGATGGCTTCCTTGCGTCTGCTGCCAAATGAGGAAGACCGTCCCCTCCTCCCCAACCTTTTTTTTTTTATTAAGTAGAGAGAGAAAGAATTCTGTGATTAGGTCGTGTTGTGATTTTCTGTTTCTCGTCTTTTGGTTCCGATTCGTCTCATGAATTTGATGAAGTTTTTTTATTTTAGGTTTAAGATTATTTCCCTAAATTTCAAAACATTTTCTTCTATTTCCAGACTATTTTCTTAATGTTCAATCCAATTTTCTTGAAGTTTAAGACAATTTTCCCAAGGTTCAAGACAAAATCCTTGAAGTTCAAGTCAATCTTCTTAAAGTACAATACAATTTACCCAAATTTCTAAACAATCTCCATGAAGTTAAAGATGTTTTTTATTATGGTTAGACAACTTCGTTAAAGTTAAAGACAATTTTCTTCTTAAAGTTCAATACAATTTCCTGAAATTTCAAGGCAAGTGCCTTTTTAAAGCTCAAGACGATTATTCTATGTTCAAAACACTTTCCTTATACATCAAAACAATTATCCTAAATGAAAAAAAAAACTAAATTACTAGACAATGTTCCTAAATTTCAAGACAATTTTTAAATAAATTTCATGACAATTACCTTAACTTTCAAGACAATTCTCCTAAATTTCAAGAGTTATTTTCTTAAATTTCAAGACAATTCTTTAAAATTTCAAGACAATTTTCCTAAATCTCAAAACAATTTTCTTAAAGTAAAAAAGTATTGTTTTAAAGTTGAAAGCAATATCCGCCTAGTGGCTTTTGCTATCGAAATGCTCCGAGATTCACCAATCTCTGTCTCTCTGTTTCTCTCTTTCACTCAATGTCTTAAAATTTATTCATCTCTCTCTCTCTCTCTCTCTCTCTCTCTAAATGCCTTAAAATTTATTTATCTCTCTCTCTCTCTCTCTCTCTCTCTCTCTCTCTCTCTCTCTTTCGAAATGCCTTGAACTTTCTTGATCTCTCTCTGCTCATCTCTCTCTCTCTCTCTCTCTCTCTCTCTCTCTCTCTCTCTCGAAATGCCTTGAACTTTATTGATCTCTCTCTCTCTCTCTCTCTCTCTCTCTCTCTCTCCCTCTCTCTCTCGTAGTGAATTGAACTTTATATCTCTCTCTTTCTATCTATCTCGAAATGCCTTGAACTTTATCTCTCTCTCTCTTCTCTCTCTCTTCTCTCTCTCTCTCTCTCTCTCTCAATGACTTGAACTTTGATTGCTCTCCCTGTAAAAGGGTCTGTAATTCTCTCTCTCGTCTCTCTCTCTCTCTCTCTCTCTCCCCCGAAGAGGCTCTACCCAGATCTACACAATGTCGGGAAAGAGGAAAAAATAGACAAAAAAGACAAAATCTGCAACCTTTTGAAAAGAGGGAATTGCAGATTTGGAGAAAGATGTTACTACAAACATCCTAAGGTATGTCACAACTATGAAATATATGGTAAATGTGCATACCTAGATGGCTATGGGGATGATTGCAGAGATCTGCATCCAAAAATATGCAAAAACCTAAAAGAAGGAAAGGATGTAAGTTCGACAAAAAATGTAAATATATGCACCCTGTAGCCTTGAATAATAATCAAATAAATAACCAGTCAAGTAATAAAATCCAAAATAAGAAAGAAACAAATAAAGAGAGAAATAAAGAATATCAGGTAAAATAAAAAAGCAAGCCACCAACGAGATATGCAGAGTGTCAGCAAAAAATTTCAAAGCATCAGCTCCAAAATTCTACTCAAGAGATAATAACTGTATTTATTATGCAAGAGGATATTGCAGAAACGGAGGAAAATTGCAGATTCAGACACAAAATGAATAATTATGATGAAGGAAGATCAAATATTATGGAAAAGTTGGATTTTTTAATGTCAGAATTTCTGGAAATGAAAAAAAGAACAACATACCAGAACAGGAAAGAGACATGGGAAAATCCTTATTACTACCAATATCAAATGAAGGAGAAAACACGCAAACCATCATAGTGATGAATGCGCAGGGTTTAGTTACGAGTAACTCAAAAAGAAAAATAGAGTACTTAGAAGAACTAACCCAAATTGAAAAGAAAATAGATATAATGAATATAAGTGAAACCTGGTATTCCCAAGAGACTGGGAATGATGATCAAATAAAAGGGTTCCAAACTTATAGATCAGATAGAAAAAATAGGAATCAAGGGGGAACCGCAATATATGGGAAAGACAAAAAACAAGGAAAAAATATTTGAGAAATATAGTAACTCAGAATGTGAACTAATAGCGGTAGAATTTGAATCTGAAAAATTAATGAACATAGTATATAGACTTCCTAATACTAAAGAGTTTGACTTAATAATTGAAAAATTGGATGATATATGTAGAAATCACGAGGACTGGACTATTCTCCTATCTGGACACTTCAACTTTTCCTTCGTAGAATGGAAAGAACGGAATAGGAGATTGTGGTTGTACTTATTCATATAAAAAAGAGAGTAATAGTAGTGCAGAAGATAAGAGGCAATTCGAAAAGCTATTAGATATGCTACTAGAATACAACATTCAACAAATAAATCACCTGCCAACAAGAAAGGAAAATACTTTAGACCTAGTATTTGTGAACGAGATGAATTATGTTAAAGAAATAATAGTTTATAATGCGAGTATTTCAGACCATAATGTCATAGAATTAACAGTTCATTCCAAAGCAAGTGAAAACAGAGATAAGCAAGAAATGAAAAAGTGGGAAGGATATGGAAAATACAACTTCTACAGTAAAAATATAAAATGGTCAGAAATAAATGAAGAATTAAACAAAGATTGGGATAACATTTTTGTAAGTGATGACATAAGGGTAAATACGGAGATATTATATATTAGAGAAAATAGTGGATATATATTACCGAAGAAGAAAAGTAAAACATCAGTCATGCATACCAAGAGACAGAAGGATCTTGTTCCAGAAAATCAGAAAGTGGAAAAAAGGTCTTGCAAAAGAAAAAAATGCATGGAAAGTTATAGAACTAAAAAGTAAGATAGAAAATGCAAAACAAAAGATTATACAATCAAAAGAAAATGAAAAACGGGACTTGGAAGAAAAAACCCTAATAAATATCAAGCAAAACCCCAAACTATTATACTCATACGCGAAAAAGATGAATAAAAGAAGAATAGAAATAGGCCCTCTAAGAATTGAAGGGAGATTAACGAATGAAAAAAAGGAAATTTGCAACATTTTGGCAGAACGATATAAGAGAGAATTCACCCCTAGAATAGATAATGAAGATAATGATATAGAAGTAAGGGACGAAAATAGTGAATATTTAGCTGACATAGAAATTAATGAAGCTGATATTGTGCAGGCAATTAATGAAATTAAAAATGGAGCTGCTGCAGGGCCTGATGGGAGTTCCTGCTATTTTGTTAAAGAAAGTAGTTCATTCTATCGCAAAGCCACTTGCAATATTATTAAGACAAAGTGTAGATACAGGCAAGATTTATGATGAGCACAAATTAGCATATATCACCCCTACTTTCAAAAGTGGATCAAGACTAGAGGCAAGTAATTATCGACCTGTGAGTCTAACATCACATATTATGAAAGTGTATAAAAGGTAATGAAGAAAAATATTATGAAACATTTAATAACAAAAAATAATTTGATTAATATAGGGTTACAACACTGTTTCGTACCCGGAAAAAGTACACAAACCCAACCGTTAGTCCACCGTGAGAACATATTCAAAAATATGAAAAGCGGAAATGAAACAGATGTGGTTTATCTAGACTTTGCAAAAGCTTTTGACAAAGTAGACCATAATATATTAGCGAAGAAAATTAGAAAACACAATATCGTGGATAAAGTAGGAAGATGGTTAAAAGAATTTTTACACAACAGAAAACAGATAGTAATTGCAAACGATGAGAAATCAGATGAAACCAAGGTAATATCCGGTGTGCCACAAGGTACGGTGTTAGCTGCAATACTGTTTGTTATTATGATTGAAGACATAGACAGTAATGTTAAGGATTCGGTAGTGAGTAGTTTCGCTGATGACACAAGAATAAGTAGAGAAATTGACCTTGTGAATGAAGATAGGAAACGCTCTACAAAGAAACCTTAACAAAGTATATGATTGGGCAGAGGTAAATAGGATGGTATTAAACTCTGATAAATTTGAATCAATAAATTATGGAGACAGAGAAAGAAAGCTACATGCATATAGGGGACCTAATAATGAGACAACTCACAAATAAGGAAGCAGTTAAAGACCTTGGTGTGATGATGAATAGGAACATGTTATGCAATGATCAAATAACAATTCTTTTGGCAAAATGTAAAGCAAAAATGGGAATGTTGTTACGGCACTTCAAAACAAGAAAAGCTGAACACATGATTATGCTTTATAAAACATATGTTCGTAGTCCACTTGAATATTGCAATATGATATGGTACCCACACTATCAAAAGGATATTGCACAAATAGAGAGTGTACAAAGGTCCTTTACAGCTAGAATAGAAGAAGTTAAGGACCTTGACTATTGGGAAAGACTACAATCCTTAAAATTATATAGTCTAGAAAGGAGGAAGAGAACGCTACATGATAATTCAGGCATGGAAACAGATAGAAGGAATAACAGAAAACATCATGGAACTAAAGTATCAGAAAGAGCAAGCAGAGGTAGATTAATAGTGCCCAAAACTATACCAGGAAAAATAAGGAAAGCACACAGGACATTAATCCACTACGCACCAGCATCGATAATGCAGCGTCTATTCAATGCGTTGCCAGCTCATCTGAGGAATATATCAGGAGTGAGCGTAGATGTGTTTAAGAATAAGCTCGACAAATATCTAAACTGCATCCCAGACCATCCAAGATTGGAAGATGCAAAATATACCGGAAGATGTACTAGCAACTCTCTGGTAGACATTAGAGGTGCCTCACACTGAGGGACCTGGGGCAACCCGAACGAACTGTAAGGTCTGTAAGTTAAGGTCTCTCTCTCTCTCTCTCTCTCTCTCTTTAACCGAAGGGAGAAGCCGAATCTTTTTCAATAACTTCCAGAGTGAAAAAGAAATCAGAAAATCTTCTTCGTTGCATTTACCGGATGAGAAGAAAATTCACTTTCTGAAGACTAAAGAGAGATTTTTCCAATCGGTTTTCGATTAAGATCACCTCTTCTGCTTCTTTATTTTTTTCTTCTTCTTCTTCTCTTCTCTTATTTTCTCTCAGAAATTTTAGCCTGCCCGTATTGAAGCTTTCATGACTCAAGATTCGGAAATTTGAAGCTGAAAATATTGATAATTTATATATTAGATGCTCGACTATCGATTATTTGGTGAAATATCAATAATTAGAATTCAAAAATTTGGCTTTTTTCGTTTTATTTGTCCGTCCTTGCTTTTTCTCTGTCCGCCGTCAGATCTTCAAAACTGCAGAGAATAGAGGGCTGCATATTGGTATGGTGGTCATCCGCCCTCCAATCATCAAATTGCAGCCCTCTAGCCTCAGTAGGTTGTGTTTTATTTAAGGTTGAAGCTAGCCATAATCGTGCACCAGGCAACAATGTAGGCCAGGCCACCAGCGGGCCGCAAGTAAAATTTCATGGGTCGTGGCTCATACAGTATTCTACCGAGACCACCGAAAGATAGATAGGTTTTTAGGTGGAACTGATTATACGATGCACAGAACACGCGATTGCGGTGAAGAAACTTCATTTATGCATGAATGAAGATGCGATGCATTGCTTCCATAAAACAAGTCACCTTGTATTTCGATAATTTAATTCTATTTTTATCTATTTACATTTTAATTTATCAACTTATCTTTTACCTTCTTTTCCAATAACTGATCTCTACTTTCTGAATTAACTATTATCTTTTGTAACGCCTTTCTTTGGAAGCTTGAATATCAAGTCAATGGACCCCTGTAGGCTTCTTCCCTATCAGCAGGGGTTTATCTACTAAGCTATAATAATAATAATAATAATAATAATAATAATAATAATAACAACATTGGGGCTGGTCAGTAGTTGGATGGGTGACCGCTCTCCTCGGCGTTGATTCCTTGGGAAAGGATCTTTACCATAATTTCCTCAGTCTACTCAGCTGTAAATGTACCTATCCCTGATGGGGTAGGGTCCAGCTATGGGTTAAATAGCAAAAACTCAGCAATGATGGAAAGAAATGAAGGAATAAACGACAACGACGTAAATGGAACCTCTGGCAACAGAGGAGCTTCGTCCGGCAACCAGGTATTCAACCCAATTGAAGATGAAGACGGTCAGGTACTTGGAGGTCGTCATCCAGCAACTGATCACCACAACGACAGTAATCAACAGCCTGAGATTGGAACTACAGAAGCAAAAAGGAAGAAATGGACAAGAGAAGAAAATAAGGAAATATGGAGATGCTAAATCAGAAGCAAACCCGACGGAGAGAGGATATAGAAGAAGATTGGTCAACATCTGGAATGAGAGGAATAACACCCCCCAAACAGAGCAGAGGCTGGCAGACCAAGTAGGAACATAAAGAAAAACAACTGGCTCTCCCCAACAGAAAGAGAAGAACTGGAAAGGGAAATGTCACACGACAACGAATTACACGAAGACGAACTGAGAGACGATGCAACAGAAGACGACAGGGAGGATGAGGTATCAAACAACGACACACGAAGAAAACACCGACGAAGTAACAGAGAGGACAGAATGGGTAGAAAATATTAGACAATGGATGGAGCCAGATACAGAGAGAACAAAGATCCCCTCCATGAAAGCCTACAACACCAAGAAATTAAGGGAGAATAAAACAAGTGAGGTCAATGAAATAATGGGCATAATACACACCACCAGTATCACAGAAACAAATAACTTGGTATATGCAGGAGCAAGATTAGTAGCAGAACTGATGGGGATTCGAACACCAACACCACCAGCACAACCAACCCAACAGAAACAAAAACAGCAACCTCCTTGGAAAAGGCGCCTGGAAAAGCAAATCATGGTGATGAGATCTGACTTGAGTAAATTGAAAGAGATGGCAGAAAAAAGGCTAAGAAGCAAGAAAAGAAGGGAGGAACTCAACGAGAAATACAAAGTACAAGAAAGGGGACTAAACAACACAATAGAAGATGTAAAACCAGAGGGCGTGTTGAGGCCCAACACCCCAAAAGCAAACAAAGATCCAACGGTACATGAACAGGAATAAGGGATACCAACAGAACAAACTATTCGGAACCTACCAGAAAAGACTATACAGCCAACTAAGAGGGGAAGACAACCACCCAGAAATTCCTGAAGCAGAACCAAGTAAGAGACTCTGGGAAAACATATGGAGCAATCCGGTATCACACAACAAACATGCAACATGGCTCCAGGAAGTCAAGGAAGAAGAAACAGACACAGTCAGACACCAACTAAAGAAAATGCCAAACTGGAAAGCCCCAGGTCCCGATGAAGTCCATGGATACTGGCTCAAAAACTTCAAGGCCCTACACCCACGAATAGCAGAACAACTCCAGCATTGTATCTCAAATCACCATGCACCCAAATGGATGACCACAGGAAGAACATCCTTAGTACAAAAAGACAAGAGTAAGGTAAATATAGCCAGTAACTACAGGCCTATCACCTGCCTACCAATAATGTGGAAGTTACTAAAACACTGAGTTATGGGACTCCGCTAATGGCTTTACTAATTTGCCACAAGAGGCGAATGGCTTCAATAAACTCCTTTATTTTCCTGAAAGTGACAGACCGAGGAAAACTGAGATTTTTGTTTGATGTAAAAGAAAGCTATTGCACGGCTTTGTCTGTTCGTCCGTCCCCAGATCTTGGAAACTACTGAGGCTAGTGGGCTGCAAATAAGTGTGTTGATCATATACCCTACAATCATCAAACATACCAAAGTGCAGCCTCCTAAGAGCCTTAGTAGTTATTAAGTTATTATTTCATATAAGGTTAAGGTAGCCATAATCGTACTTCTGGGAGCTCTCTCTCTCTCTCTCCTCTCTCTCTCGCTCTCTCTCTCTCTCTCTGCTCTCTCTCTCTCTCTATATATATATATATATATATATATATATATATATATATAGATATATATATATATATATATATATATATATATATATATATATATATATATATATATATATATATATATATATATGTATATATATATATATATATATATCTATATATATATATATATATATATATATATATATATAGATATATATATATATATATATATATATATATATATATATATATATATATATATATAGATATATATAATATATATTATATAAATAAATATGCTACGTGAGAGACGAGACTGTCAA
>NC_061110.1:5110269-5115269 GCF_015104395.2 Macrobrachium nipponense | reverse complement strand
CGACACTTAACGAAAACCGCAGATTCCTTCACGTAATATATTTATTCACCTCAGAGGCCACTCACACAAGAGTAAATCTCACCCTAGGCTCTTTCATAAGGTTTGAACATGCCATACCAACATTCAGTGGGGCCTCACCGTGTGGGACGAGCTGTCACCCCAAACAATGGACCGGAAATGGAAGGGAGGGCTGTTTGTTACTCTGGAGAATAGATATGGGGAAGGTTTCTGTTTGTGTAAGAAGTCTTAGAAGGAAGAAAGGAAAAAAGATAACAAAAACCAAAATCAGTTTTTTCTGTATGCAACGTACATGCTGTTTTTAAAACCATCAACTGTGACCGGCTGGTCTCCAGTTTGCTCACCAGATCGTGGGATGATGTTGGTGCGTCCCGTGGCTCCGGAGAACGCTGCCAGATGCACGATCCACGGCTAGACTCAACCTTATATAAAATAATTACTACTGAGGCTAGAGGGTTTTAATTATGTATGTTTGATGGTTGGAGGGTGGATGATCAACATACCAAGGGGCAGACCTCTATTCTCTGTAGGTTATAAGATCTGAGGGCAGACAGGCAGACGAATCCGTCACAATAGCTTTCTTTTACAGAAAATTGAACGTAGGATCGTATAGACATTAGAAGCCTTAAGAATAGAGGTAAAGAGTAACTTTTTTTTTTTCCTTTTTGATATTCATAGAGACGCAGTATTATTCAAATTTTGCGGCGGCCGTCTGAAAAGGAAAAAGTAGGATCTTGTGGTCATTAAAAACCATAAAAAGATGGGCAAAGTATCTCTATTCTTCTTCTGTTTCTTTTTTTTTTTTTTTTTTTTTTTTTTTGTTTTTTTTTTTTTTTTTTTTTTTTTTTTTGTGAGACACGTCATTGATCAAATTTGGCATCTGTTAGGAAAATTATTAATTAACAAGGAATACAAAACGATGGCAACAGCAACGTTTTATTTTATTTTATTTTATTTTATTTTATTCTTTTTACTTTCTAAAGACAATGTTACTACAGTTTTGTCATCCGTGTTTCTCTATTCCAGGTCATGATAGTGACCTCAGATTGACACCTGACCTCATCTTTCTCCTCATCCAATATCATACCAACAAGATTACCTCTGCATTATTATACAATTCCAAATCCCTTTCTAGAATTCCATTCTTTTAAATGTAACTTTTCTTCTCTCATTTCCCAGTAGGAGGTTGGTGCCGACAGTGCATCTCTGTAGGGATTGCTTAAGGCTCTTTGCAGCATTCCCTCGACCCCTAGCTGCAACCCCTTGCATTCCTTTTACTGTACCTTCGTTCAAATTCCTTGTCTTCATCTTACTTTGCATCATTTCCTGTCAGTTGCTTCATTGTGCAACTGCTTTGAGGTTTTGCCTCCTGTTAAACCTTGAGGAGTATAACCTTTTTACCCTCATTTAACCTCTTTGCTTTGGTCTTGGAATTGTGTATTCTAGATCCCTGTCAAGCTCCGATTTAGCACACAACCGAGTCCTTTTGCAAAGACTCCATTTCATTCAAATTCAACCATTCTCCTTTCAAGTTCCGATCACCAACATGTGCATCACTTTTGTGATGTCGATGTGTTTCTGAAGTATGATGCGTTGAAACTCGTCGAAAGGTCGCTCTGCTAGGCGAAGAATTCTCACACTGGTAAAATCGACTTGGGCATCACTTGCTCTTTCATGCACTTCCGTAGAAAGTTGAGTCGGAGTTTCAGTTTGTGAGCGATGATAAGAGCATTACAGAAGGATGTCACGAATAGAACAAGGCTCGGAAAATTCAAAGAAAAGGCGTAGAAGTTGCGTGTGGTTTCCATTATGCTTAAAAAATCACAGTAGATGCACGTGACTTCATAAATAAGCGAATACCACGGGAAAATGATAGTCAGAAATCCAAGCGCTTTCGTCTTTATTCAGACATCGTCAAGGAGCTACTAAGTACAATTGGAGAGGAAGGCCTCAGGTACAAACAAGATCAGGAATACCAGATGGTTAATTATCAAAAGGGTAAAAATTGAAAGGGATAATCCAGGATTATCGGATATCAAACGGTCACAAACTTAAACAGATTCTGACCCTAACCGAAATTACAAAGTATCTTTACAGTCCAAAACATGTAAAAACTGAATATATTAATTTTGTTGCTTATATTTATCTACAACTTTTTTCATTATGAAAGCATCAAGTTTAAATAAACCAAGACTTAAATTTAGAACATTTCTATTATTTGATTTGATAAAACAAGATTCAATTATATTCCAGACAGTTAACTCCCATTTTAATAAACAAATTAAATCCATTTTGAAGGGCTTGGACCATTTAATTAAACAGTTTACACCGCAATGCGCCTCCCTACCTTACATGTATGTTTAGTCAAGACACATAAAATCAATAACCCTATCAGACCAATCATTAGTTCAGTGCTCAGTTACGTATAATTTATCTAAATGGCTTGTAAAAATTCTTACTCCTTTTGTAGGAAATATTTCTAAACACGAATGTTAAAAACAATGTTGATTTTATAAAAAACATTGAATAGTTTAAATTTGAATTAGATTGATTTTAATATGGTTAGTTTTTTGATGTTGTCTCTTTATTTACAAAAGTGCCTGTAGATGACTTACTTGAATATTTGGAAGAGGAATTAGAGAATCATGGACATTCCCTTAAGTGTAGCAAATCTCATTAGTCTCATAAGGTTATGTATCAAAGATAGTAAATTTCTTTGTTTCAATGGGGAATTAAATTTTTTGGTACAAAAAATTTTGTTTAGGCATGGCTAGGGTACTTAATCCCCTTTATCTCCTGTCCTTAGCAAATATTTACATGGAATTTTTGAGGACAAAACTCTTACCAAGAATTCTTTTGCCCCAAAAAGTTATTTGGTTTAGGTACGTGGATGATATCTTCTGTTGGCCAGTTCACAAAAACCTCCAGGAATTCCTTAATAATCTCATAATTTAGTCCCTTCTATAAAATTTACTGTAGAGGAAGAAAGAAATGTAATTTGAATTTTCTTGATGTAACTGTCCAGAGAAATGATAGAAATTTCACCTTTTCAGTCTTCGAAAATCAACTAATATTGCCTCTTTTGTTCATTACTACTCCAATCACCATCAAAAGAATGTTAAATTCTCTGTTTTTTTTTTTCTGGGATGTTCCTAAGGGCTATGTGTCTGTAGCCCGCAGTTTATTGACGCTGAAATTAAAACTATTTATGATATTGCATTGAAACTTAAATACCCAAGGACTTTTGTAGATTTGGCATGGAAAAGAGCTAGAAAAACATTTTATTCAACTAATGACAAACTTGAATTTAGTAAGCATAACATTCTAAAAAATTACCTTATGATGATGGTTTTAGATATTCCTAGAATTTTAAAGCTTTTTAACATAAATGTTGTTTTCAGTAATATTAATGTCAAGAGTTTAGTAATCAAAAATTCTCCTAAAGATCTTCCAGGCTGCATATATGAAATTCCTTGGAAAAAGTGTGATAAGTCTATTACGGACAGACCAGCAAAATCTCTTTCACAGCGTCTCAAGCAACATCAATATTCTGTGAGAACTGGCAAATATCGAATGCATTATTGTACATATGAGAAATTTAGACCCATCCTATTAACTGGAGTCAAGCAAGAGCCTTAGTCCCATGTAATGACACAGTTAAAAGGAATATCATTGAATCTTGTTTTATCAAAATCAAATAATAGAAATGTTCTAAATTTAAGTCTTGGTTTATTTAAACTTGATGCTTCATAATGAAAAAGTTGTAGATAAAATATAAGAAACAACAAAATTATTATATTCAGTTTTTACATGTTTTGGACTGTAAAAATACGTTGTAATTTTCGGTTAGGGTTCAGAATCTGTTTAAGTTTGTGACCTGTGATATCCGATAATCCTGGATTATCCCATTTAATTTTTACCCTTTTGATAATTAACCATCTGGTATTCCAGATCTTGTTTGTACCTGAGGCCTTCCTCTCCAATTGTACTTTAGTAGCTCCTTGACGATGTCTGAATAAAGACGAAAGCGCTTGGATTTCTGACATATCATTTTCCGTGGTATTCGCTTATATATATATATATATATATATATATATATATATAGTATCATATATATATATATATATATATATATATATATATATATATAGATATATATATATATATATATATATATATATATATATATATATATATATATATATATATATATATATATATATATATATATATATATATATATATATATATATACTATATATATATATATATATATATATATATATATATATATATATATATATATATATATATATATGTATATATATATATATATATATATATATATATATATATATATATAATATATATATATATATATATATATATATATATATATATATATATATATATATATATATATATGTGTGTGTGTGTGTGTGTGTGTGTGTAAGGACACGGTGCACGATTGGTATATTTAATTTAAATCTATGTTAATTAAAAAGGTAAAGGAAGAAAGTAATTTCTAGACGAGAAAACTAGATTATTTATATACGCACGAAGATTATTATACCTAAGGTTGACAATCAGAAGTAATTACAACTAAGCTTGATAATCCTATCCTTGATCACATCAGGCGCTGGATTAAGAAAGGAGAGATTAAGTATCAAATATATTAGTCCAAGAGCCATGTGTCATTCCTATTTTTGAAGTGGCCAGGTGTTTGAGTTTATACATCAGGATAGCTCATACCTTGACTAAAGAAAATCGCGTTGTAGGCAAGTCATGAGGTCTGATAGAAGGTCAAATACACGAATGTTGTTCTCTATGAGTGTATGTAAATCAAGATTACTCGATTAGGTGGAAAAATGCTGATATTGATAAATAAAATACCTAGGAAATATTGCAATTACAAATATTCATATGAATGTCAGCTATAGCCGAATTTTATAGCATACTTAAAAACACAGTTAACTATATTT
>NC_061110.1:5097769-5105269 GCF_015104395.2 Macrobrachium nipponense | reverse complement strand
TGAATAAACTATAAAGCTTGTGTGAGGGTTTTTGTATGTGCGTGCGCCCTCGCAAATGACATGACTCCGTCCCCACTATTTATTTTGGTTTTAACCCCAGATAGGTGTGACAGGTCATGTGCGATCCAAACCGTTTTCCTAAAATCTTGTTTTTTCCCCATAAATCATCGCCTGTGTCGAATCTGGGTGTGATCGACCTGCAAGCAGTCACTCGTCTACAAGCCACGGTCGTATCCAGAGCTGCCTACATCTGCCTCAAGTGCTTCCCCCTTTTCTGAGAATCACTCGGGTCGAGATCGACCCGCACGCACCTTTAAACCACACTGGCGAATATTAATTTTTTTGCAAAGCTGCAGATCTACTATAAACCAACATTTGCCAAATGATAAACTTGTATTTCATTGTGTGTTATGTTCTCCGCTGACTAAGCAAATTATTATAGTTTAAAATCACATTATTGACGACCTTGCATTACTGGTGTTTATGAGACCACATGACACATTATCATGATGAAACTGTCAATTTCCTGGCTTGTATTGATATATTCAGAAATTGAATGACCAGATAGAGCACAGTGTTTATGTATGTATACATATATATATATATATATATATATATATATATATATATATATATATATATATATATATATATATATATATATATATATTATATATATAATACATTGAACTGGTATAAAAAACACAAACACTAGTAAAAAAATCATTTACAGACGAGAAAACTTTCCTAGGCAATATTTGCAGAATTAGAAACAGAAGCCAGCAATTTCTCTTACTCAGAGAGGAACATATTTAGATACAAGGCTTTTTTTTTTTTTATTCACTCACAAATTAGTTTGCCAAGTGTTTTAAACCTTTCAAAGGAAACCCATCGTAGAAATAGAGCCAGGATTTAATCGTCTCTCTGTTCGTATTAGGCATTTCAGTCTTCCTTAATCTTTCCTCTTCTTCTTTATCAAAGATCTTACGAGAGCCGAAGGTATCCTAACTCTCTCTTAGACTCTTGTCTCGTAAAAGAGCTTTTCTTGTCTTTGATATTATATAAGGAGTTTTGCTTCCCAGTGTCAAAGACCTTGAAAAATAAAGATCTCTTACAACGCAAATCATAGGTAAAGGATTCTGACTGAGCTTCATATCTGGAATTATGTATATAACTTATATATATATATATATATATAATATATATATATATATATATATATATATATAGATATATATATATATATAGATATATATGTATATGTATATATATTACCTAAGAAAGAATGATGCTTCCTTGCAAACAATATTCTCAAAAAAGGAAACTTAAACTTCTTGCCTATTTCTGGCATCATTCTTACCAGTTTTATAGTTTACTGTTGACCACAAGACTTTTATCTCTCTCTCTCTCTCTCTCTCTCTCCTCTCTCTCTCTCTCTCTCTCTCTCTCTCATCTTTTAACTTAATTTAGGAAGCAACTTATTCCTTGTTCCTGCATCATAAAAAAAAGCCCGATATAAGACGATCAGGAACTAATCATATATATATATCATAGATATATTATTATATTATTATATATAATATAAAGATAAATGCCACGGAGGAAAAAATAAAACGACCATGTAGCTGCTTAAGTAAAGGGCTTTTCAGCCGAAAGATCTCGCAGAACTCCAGCGTTTATTGTTTTCCTCCGTGGCATTTATCTTTATTTATGGATTTATCACGTTCCTAACTTTCGTGATTCTGTTATACATATATATTATATATATAATATATATATATATATATATATATATATATATATATATAGATATATATGTATAGAAATTATATTTGATATATATATATATGATCTAATAGATATATATATATATAGATATATATATATATAATATATATAATATATATATATACGTAAATAGCCACATGAAAGGTCAAAAATCAAAGACCAGGTACCAAGCACTTAAATAAATAGAAACATAAACAAGAAAATTTCGCAGAACAAAGATCAAAGCCATTAACAAGCAAATTATCATTACAAATTGTCACTACCAAACAAGTAAAAATACTTTAAAAGTGCTTAGAACTGAAACTGCAGTTAGTATAACAGGCTGTTGCTAAAAGGTGACATTGTATTTCCCTACAATTTTATAAACAAGGTAACTATCTAATTTAAAAAAACCTGAACTCAGATTCATAACTTGATCGTTAAAATGCTTAATAAATGCAGATTCATTTATGTTTCTTTTTACAAAATGGTTACAAAAAATATTACCTCAGATGCATTTTTCCAGTCTATACTATGGTTAAAATCATTCATGTGTACAAATAAAGCACTTGTCGATTGACCTGTTCTAACTGCGTAACGGTGTTGTTTTAGACGGTAATCTAGTTCTTTAGAACAGGTCAATCGACAAGTGCTTTATTTGTCACATGAATGATTTTAACCATAGTATAGACTGGAAAAATGCATCTGAGGTAATATTTTGTAACCATATTGTAAAAAGAAACATAATTGAATCTGCCTTTATTAAGCATTTTAACGATCAACTTATGAATCTGAGTTCAGGTCTTTTTAAATTAGATAGTTACCTTGTTTATAAAATTGTAGGGAAATACAATGTCACCTTTTAGCAACAGCCTGTTATACTAACTGCAGTTTCAGTTCTTAAGCACTTTTAAAGTATTTTTACTTGTTTGGTAGTGACAATTTGTAATGATAATTTGCTTGTTAATGGCTTTGATCTTTGTTCTGCGAAATTATCTTGTTTATGTTTCTATTTATTTATTTCAATTTGTACCCCGAAGAAGTGTACGCAATACACGAAAGCGCTTGTTACCTGGTTATTTACGTACATATTTGTCACGTGCTGTTTGGTGACTTATTGCTGATATATATATATATATATATATATATATATATACTATATATATATATTATATATAGATATATAGATATATATATATATATATATATATTATATATATATATATATATCTATATATATATATATTATATATAAAGTTATAAGCCACAAAGGAAAGTGAAACACTGGAGTAGCTACAAGATCTTTCGACTCGACGAGCTCGCAGCCACAACAGTGTTTCACTTTCCTTCGTGGCTTATACCTTTATTTATGCATTTATCACGTTCCAAACTCTCGTGATTTATTTATACACACATATGTATATATGTATGTATGTGTGTTCTGTGTATGTGTGCTATACGTATACATATATGACACGCGCTTGTATTTGTATGATCCCGCATGAAGAGCATCACAGAGAAACGTATAATCCAACATCCGTGGAAACAACCTACCAGCCTCTCCGCTTTGATACTGACCCGGCCGCTGCTGTGCTAACATTATTTGGTTTTGATCATTTGTGTGAGAGGTCCTCCTGTCAAGTGCTCGTCGCCTCCCGTACAACACACACACACACACACACGAACATGTACACACCAGCTGTCAACAGCAATGAATGACACTGCCAGACGTTCATCCTGACAGTAGTTGGTGGGCCTCTTTGGGTCTAGGACATGGAACACAGTTTCCACTGCAGCTTACAGCTCATGGGTTTTAGAAGACTGTTGGTTATTTGTTGGTCGTTTTATTTTTCAGGAAATATGGAATGGTTTTTCTTTTTTATATATATTTCACGAAGTGTGCTTGGGTCTGCTCTTATCATCACTGATCATTCCATCCTCTCTTAAGAATTCAGGATTTCTAGTGCGTAAGACGCAGTTTGAAAAGTTGTGGTGGTTTGACTTATCTGTACAGAAGTGGTCAGAGATTTATCTTCTTTGCAAAGTTGAGGAACGTGATTTTTGTTTTCCCTCTTACGAATTTGCGCTTATCCTTTATTTATTTATTTATTTATTTATTTATTTATTTATTCATTTATTTTATTTACTTTTAGCACAGACTTATATCCACTCATATGGCAATTTTTTTAAGAGCTATTTCCTCCTTTGGTAGACAAGATACCAAGAAAGTAAGTTCTGACTCATCCTTCCCCGGTCTGGGAGATTGTTGACAATTGGTTCAAGTCCCCCACCCCCAACACCAAATCCCCCTTCCTCAAAGCCCCCACACTCTCAAGCCCGTATAGAAAGCATTTTTCATTCCTTCACTCCCAGTGTAGCATTAAGCCACAGGAGTAAAATGTTCCCAAGGGAAAGAAGTCCAAACTATGATTCCTTTTCAGAAGAGGAGAGTTAAATGCAGACTCATTCCACCCCCCAACTCTCGAATTACAAGGAAACACTCTTAGATTCAAGTCAAGCTTTTGAAAGACTTTTCCGGGGATAAAGACTTCTTATAACTAAGAACGTCAGGAATAAGAAAACTTTCCGCAGGAGTTGACAGAATTGCTTTGGGAAAACACAATTTTTACCCCTTTTATTTTCCGAGAAAAGTTTACAGGAACTTCGCATTAGGACAATACCTCTCGTTTTAGTTTTCCGTTTCCGTTTTATTTTGTTGGTGCTGTATTTCGTTTTCATGAAGTGAAATTCATGTTTTGCGTTTTAAAGATACGAACGATTTCAAAATCAAATAAACACACTGCGAACTATCGATTTGAATCTTCAAATGAACTTGATGCATACAGATTGCTTATATATCACCTTCTTGATATATTCGAGTATTCATTCGTAATGATATTGCAATACAGAGTACAGAATTTTTGTCAGTTATAAAAAAACAGGAATTTTCTCTCTGTGTGCCCGAGTATTTATTCATTTTTTATTTATTTATTTATTCATTTATTTATTTATTTATTTATTTTTATTTTGAACATCTATTGACCAAACATGTCCAAAATCATTTATATCTGAATCCAAACCCCCATTCTATTTTTTCCTGTAAATATTCCTTATTTATTTAAAGTTTTTTTTTTTTGAACATCTATCGCCCAAAAATGTCCAAAATCATTCATTTTAGCATACAAACCCCATTCTATTTTTTTCCTGTAAATATTCCTTATTTATTTATTTATTTATTATTTATTTATTTATTTATTTCTTTATTTATTTATTTATCTATTTAGTTTTTAACATCTATTGACCAAAAATGTCTAAAAGCATTCATTTCTGCATACAAACCTCCATTCTATTTTTTCCTGTAAATATTCCTTATTTATTTTTTTTTAAATATCTATTGACCAAACATGTCCAAAATCATTCATTTATGCGTTCAAACCCCCATTCTATTTTTCCCGTAAATATTCCTTTTGCCTTAGCCCACTGAAAAAAAAAAAAAATCAGAATAAATACAAACAAAACGAAACAGTTCAGTCATTGCGGGGTAAATTCGAGGCGGGAGTGGAAGAGTGAGTTACTTTTCAATTTTATAAATTGTCCAGTGAATGGCGTCTCTTTTAGAACAAAACCGACCAGCGAAAATGTTCTCTCTGAACGCTTCCCGGAGGACGATATTTGTCGAGCCAATAAAGTGATTCAGGACAGGCAGACCTACACATTCATGAGGGAAATTGAGTGTAGAGAGAACAGAATGGAAACTAAATTGTAGCCACCTATCTGTAAGGTAGAATTGTGGTTGTGTATAGATCCATGTTCTTTTATCTTTTTTTTTATGTTTTGTATCACATATTTCATAAACGGCACAGATTTTAGACAATCTTCATTTCAAAGGACTATTATTTCCATTCATCTGACGCCAAATCAGTTTTCGGATGGTGATGATCTAATCAAATCCTAATTGAATATTTCGGTTTTTAAATTCCACAGTTTAGAGAAGGATTACCTTAAGCTACATTTCACCAACGGGCATTCAAAATGCTACTTGATGTTGGCTGACATAATTATAAATTAATATATTTTTTATATGTTCATGAATGAAAATGTCAATAAAAATGCAAGTTCAGAAATAATTATTCACTTATCTGGACTTCTAAAAGTGACAAAGATTCTCGGAATAGAAGGTTCATTATTTCAAGAGGTCTTACCTGACAGTGATCGGTCATATATTCTTTCAGAGCCTTTTTTTTATGATTTATCTTAGGTACAATCGAAATTTCGTTACATTCAAGAATATGATAAAATGTTCATTCTTAAATAGTTATTACAATTGTCCATGACTGACAGGCTTAATAACGTTAACTTTTCAGTCTAGATAAAAAGGATAGTTTATTTCTAATTTAAAAAGAGGTAAAGTCAATGAATATTTGATACTGTTATCTGGATAAAAAAAAAAAAAATCGAAACATGAATTCAGTGCCGGATAACTGATCAAGTGACTGTGCATAGTTATTTTCAAAGGCATTGAAAGTTGGGGGGTAAAAGGTTTACCTGTATATGATGAAACATAATGAAAAAAATAATAAAAAAAAAATAATTTAAAAATTGTGAAAAATGGGAAAGAAGCCTTCTTAATTGTAGACTGGCTTACTATCATGTGTTATCCTGTCATTTTTCTCATTTGCTACTTTACTGATTCTTCGGGGTCATTATTATTATTTATTTATTTATTTATTTTTTTTTTTTTTGCTCTATCACAGTCCTCCAATTCGACTGGGTGGTATTTATAGTGTGGGGTTCCGGGTTACATCCTGCCTCCTTAGGAGTCCATCACTTTTCTTACTATGTGCGCTGTTTCTAGGATCACAATCTTCTGCATGAGTCCTGGAGCTACTTGCAGCCTCTAATTTTTTTCTAGATTCCATTTTCAGGGATCTTGGGATCGTGCGCCTAGCGCTCACCTATGATTATGGGTACGATTTCCACTGGCATATCCCATATCCTTCTTATTTCTATTTTCAGATCTTGATACTTATCCATTTTTTCCCTCTCTTTGCGCTTCAACTCTGGTGTCACATGGTATTGCGGCATCAATGAGTGATACTTTCTTTCTTGACTTTCTCAATCAACGTCACGTCTGGTCTATTTGCACGTATCACCCTATCCGTTCTGATATCATAGTCCCAGAGGATCTTTGCCTGATCATTTTCTATCACTCCCTCAGGTTGGTGCTCGTACCACTTATTACTGCAAGGTAGCTGATGTTTCTTGCACAGGCTCCTTTCGTATTGCACTTCCTACATATGGGAGAGATGTTATTTCCGTCTATCGTTCTTTGAACATATCTGGTTCTTAGGGCCTGTTCTTGTGCCGCTGTTATAATTCCTTTAGTTTCTTTCTTTAGCTCTTCCCTCTGTAGCCATTGCCATGTGTCATCGCTGGCTAGTTCTTTAGTCTGTCTCATGTATTGTCCATTATTATTATATTATTATTATTATTTATTATTATTATTATTATTATTATTATTATTATTCAGAAGATGAAACCCGCTCATATCGAACAATCCCAGCAAATGGGCCACTGTCCGTAATTTCGAGCTTACATAGATTATTATTATTATTATTATTATTATTATTATTATTATTATTAATTATTATTATTATTATAATTATTATTATTGGAGAAGCAAACCACAGTTATGTAAATGTACATATATATAAATTAAAAAAAAAAACTTAA
>NC_061110.1:5082769-5092769 GCF_015104395.2 Macrobrachium nipponense | reverse complement strand
CCCCACGAGTTTTCACAAATTTCTGACTGATTTGTTTGCAATTTTCATTTTATTGGAGAAGACTTTACGCTCATAATATGTGTTATCGTTTACTAAGATTACCTAATTTTTTGACATTTTGTTAAAAATGTTTCACAGATTTCATCTGATTCCAAATTCTATGTCCATAATATTTCTAATAATATTTACAGAGAAAGATAACCGAGACATTATTCTTATTACTAATACCAGTTCCAGACTTTTAGCCATCCCATCCAAATGAAAGAAGAGAGAGAGAAGAGAGAGAGAGGAGAGAGAGGAGAGAGAGAGAGAGAGAGAGAGAGAGAGAGTTGGTACACCCAATACCGTTTTTAATATAGCACGTTGGGAAGAAAAACTGAGTAATTAATGCAAATGGACATATTTACAAATCATGACAAATACAAAAAGAAAAAACAAATCCAGAAAAAGGATGAAATGTTTAATATTTTCCTGACAATTTTTAAAAGTTGGGTGATTCATGGAAACGCAACGAAGAACTTTTTGTTTTTATTATAAAAAGTTTTTTTTTTTATCTGTTTACTGAAAATTTAAGCTGAGAGTTTTAACAACTTTATTATTATTATTATTATTATTATTATTATTATTATTATTATTATTATTATTATTATTATTATTATTATTTAGAAGGTGAAAACCTATTCATATGGAACTAGCCCACCATAGGGTGCCATTGAATTGAAATTCAAGCTTTCAAAAAATAGGGTGTTCATTAAGAAAAAGTAAGAGGAGGAAGAAAAAAATGCAGAAAGAAGAGATACCACTTATTAAAAGAATAAATAAAATTACTGCACTTCAGACGAAGTTGAGATATAAAAGTACATATATCTAATCCTCATTCAATTCTTGACCAGAGGCAGAACTTGAATACTAAATACATTTTCCTCGCCATTAATGGAAAGAAAGACTTTACAGTAACTTTTTATAGGAATGACCTGATTTTCATTGACGATTATGTAAAAGCTCATTCCTTCCCCTTTCCAAGTTCTAGACCAGAAGCAGAGTTTAAACACTGAATACGCGCTTTTTACCATTAACAGATTAATGTTAAGTTATGGTATCTTTAGAGAGGAATGACTGAATAAGATAAAATTAACCGTAATTTAAGAATAGTCATTATCACACAACAAAGTAGGAAGAAATAAACTGAGGCAGTGGTAAAAATTACAAGAACGGACGTAGAAAGAAACTGGCTTAAGGATTCCCTCCTGACCCCTAAAACATCCTATATGACCCATCCTATCACCATCCTGCAAACCCAAGATCCTTCAGGGACGAGCCCTTAAGTACTCGCTGTACATTCGCTTTTCCTCCCTCCTTTGTGCTCGTCTCATTTCTGGACTAGAAATGTCTGTTCCCTCACATTCTACTTAAATGTAAGGGAGGAATGAATTCAATATTTTTTCGGGTGGGTTGGGGCCAGTGGGGGAACTTGGGACTTGACAATAGTGGGTTGGGGTGGTCTTGGCGTTTAAAGAATAGAAATGACGCACTCATGACGAATTACTTCGTAAGAAAATTTTTCCTATGTAATTAGTAAGGCTTGCTATTTTCGCTTTTTCTTCTTTCAGACATACTAGGTGAACTAGATTGTAGCTTCATGTGATGGTGAATTTCCCTAAAATATTCAATCCATTTATAGTGACGTAAATGGTAACTGTTGTAGATAAGAGATGTGGACAAAATACATTGCTATAGAAAATAGAATATAACTAAAACCAATAACGATAAAACCGAGTTCATTGAGAGACGTACCAAGGATATATCATATGTTATAGAAATATGCTTGCCTGCACATTTCATTCTCAAATTCATTCAAGTTTTGCATGAAGACTAACATCTGTCAATGAAAAACACACCACGTCGATTCATACTCCCCAGAGGAGCCAACCAATATGTAAGGCCATACAATAAACCAGGAAAAGAGATCAAGTCAAAGTAAAAGCTTTGAGAAACTGGAAAGAATGAAAGAGTCCAGATTCTTTCCCTTTTGCAAACATTCCAGACAGAAAAAGATACTTTTAGAGCCTTCATGGATTTTAAGGAGGAAAAAATTCGTTCAGAAAAGGCAGGTCGACATTTAAATAAGATGACCTTTCTGTGTATTTTTTTTTTTCAGAGGTGGTATTGGACTGGTATTGGACTGCTGTCTGGGGTCTGGTGTCCTGAAATAAAACGTTCTGATGGTTTTTTTCTTTCTTTGCAACCGAGTGACCAAAGAATCTTGCAATGTTTCTCTCTCATCTCTCTCTCTCTCTCTCTCTCTCTCTCTCTCTCTTTCTCTCTCTCTCAGTTTCTGTAAATCATACTAGTTTATTTCTATTCAGTTTCGGTAACTCATACTAGTTTATTTCATTTTAATTCAGTTTCTGTAACTCAAACAGATTTTCTTTAGCACAAAATTCTGTTTCTGTAACTCATACAGATTGGTTTACCATTTATTCAGCTTCAGTAAGTCATACAAATTTGCTTTATTATATATCATTTGAACACCAAGCTCTGCTTATTGTTATTCAGATACTTTGCCACAGGCACTGGTTAGAATGAATGCTAATGAAAGTGTGTAGTGTAAGTTGTGAAACTAATATGTATAAAGTTTCTGGTAAATATCGGAACAAGGCTGTGCAGCTACAATAGTTTAGTTTCAACGAGAGAGAGAGAGAGAGAGAGAGAGAGAAAGAGAGAGAGAGAGAGGAGAGAGAGAGAGAGAGAAAGCACTTTCAGCCATTCATTTCTCAAGACAGTATAAAAAGAGGGTGGGAGCTGGAGTAATTGATAAAGATAAAGAGATACAAGAAATAAAAATGACTGCGTATATACAGAGGTGGAACTTGGCGAAAAACCTCACAGTTGTGTTAAGAAGCAATAGTTAAAGTGGTTGGACAGCAGGAAAAGGGAATAGAGGTAAAGTAAAATGCTATAAGTTGGTTGCAAGTAAGAGCCAGAGAGAGAGAGAGAGAGAGAGAGAGAGAGAGAGAGAGAGAGAGAGAGAGAGAGAGAATATTCCATCTGAAACGGAAAATATAGCAAAGATATACTGAAGCGTACCACCACCACTTTGTTTATGAAAACAAGCACCATTTGTTCGAGATATTCCTTACCATGACAGAATGAACTGAACTGCTGGACATTTAATGCAAAACCACACCCTCATATTTTCCCCACAAACGCCATCCACATACAGCACATACATTAGGGAACTTCATCCCATCCATTAGACCTGTGGTAAATGAAATATTTACGCTCCAAGACCTCTTCACATTAACGCAAATACGATATTATTGCAAACTGGATATTGCATAGAAATGGTTGTGAATTTTCACTTACTCGCAGAGTTAGGCTACAAACTACTTTCTGTTGTTGTTGTTGTTGGGGAGGGTAGGAAAGGTCTTTTAAAAAGTGTCTGATAAAGGCGTTTCGCAATGAGTTAAAGATACATGAATTTTAGGATAGAATGAAAATGCAAAGAAATAAATGCTCAAACGCTACAAAAAAGAAATATTTCTAATAAAATGCAGCCAATTCATTTAAATTTCCGTTGGTGAAACAGGGCTCTGTTTGAACGTAGATTTTAGAACGTTTTGATTTATAATAATAATAATAATAATAATATGCTTTATTCAGCTCGGGTCATATACATTGAATATACAAAACACAGACAGTAACATACACAATCTAGATACATGAGACATGATGAAAAGAAAAAGAAAATGAATAATCGGCACTTATCCACAAAAATAGCTGAGGTAGCCATAAAAGCTAGTAATCATAATACTGGTAATAACAGTACTAATTTGGTGAGAAAAAAAAAAATCCATTGAGAGTAATAAAATAGTTAGTGCATATTATATAACTTAAATTTCAAACTAGAGACCTTAGGTGGTTTACAGTAGTCAGGTCCAGAGGGCTAAATACATAAATTGCATGTAAAAAAAACTTTAACTTGATAGTAATCACAGTAATAATGAAAAATTAAAATATCAACAATAAATGTAATAATGACAAAAACTGCAGATGACATCTTGCCAATACAGAGATTAAGTCCTTTAGGGAACAAAGGCATCATTTTCCCATCTTTCCCACAATTTAGATTTTCTTCTTGCTTCACTCTTAGGATGCTTTGTATGAGCGAGTTGCTGCTGTTTCTCACTCGGGTTACCAGACTGGACATTGTTCGCCTAACAATGAATTTTGATTTTTAATTGTCCAGGTGGTTTTCTATGAACATCTGTGTGGCAGAGGTGGTAGCGGGGAGTGTTTGTGAGGAGTCTCAGAATGTCATTGTGCACAACAGTGATGCGTCTCATGGTCTCTCGGGTATAGTTCGTCCAGATGGGAACACCCCATAGATACTGTAGCAGTACGAGCGGAAGAGCAGCAGTTTCCCGTCTTGGTGACAGAGGCAAACCTCCTTGCAATCATGTTGCCAGCTGGACATAGTTAACGACGCCTCTGTTCAATGTCTGCCGTATCTTTTAGGTCGTCGGTGATAATGTGACCCAAATACGGAAATTCGTGCACAATTCCAGCCGTTGGTTCCGAGGAAAATTTGATGTTCTGCAATATGCTTAAGCTATCTCGGGAGCAGCAACATGTACTGGGTCTTGGTTTCGTTGTAGATTAATGTTTGCAACTTACGAGTGAGGGGAAAATCTTGCATGTTTCATTATTCTTTGACATAAACGTGTTCTTTCCTCTTTGTATCGTTTTTGTTATTCATTTCATTTTCGTCTGAGATAACTTACATATAATTAAAACGTATCCTGATATATATTAAACGTTTAACTTTTTCAAGAAACATATTTTGTCTGAGATAACTTATATATCATTAAACGTTAAGCTTTTCGAGAAATATATTTTGTCTGAGATAACGTATATATCATTAAACGTATAGTTTTTCGAGAAACACATCTGCCTTGGAGTGGAACGTTGTGATTTATTTACGGTACCGTTATCTTTTCTTTATGCAGGATCTGGATATATCTGTTTATTTGCGAAGTTTTACCATTTCTGTTTTTCATTTCTGACAGAGTTAAGTAAATGATTTCCCTTACGGGTCTAAGGCACAATTTCTATCAGTCTTTCTGATGTGCGCGTATAACTCATAAATAAAGGTATCTAGTTCTTAGTAATATTATGACATATTGTCTGTCTTAGGAATATGTTATAGCCTGCAGATAAGGGTATTTTGTTCCTAGTAGTGCAATATTTATATAAACGTTTCGCTTTCACTTCACATGATTAACGCTGAAACGTTCGAAAACGTACGTAGAGCAAACAGTGGATTGTTGTTGTGTCTAGCAAAACTCCACTGCTAGGCATTTTTTCTTAGTCATATTACATGTCAGTAGACTCACTTTATTCCACATAATATAACATTAAAACGCCCTAAACTTACGGAGAGCGAACAGTAAACTGTTGCGTCTTTTGCAACATTCGTGGTGAAATTACCCTTTTATTTCCATCTCCGCTCAAACCTCTGAGCTATTCTGGGGGATAGTGGATGAAGATAACTCACGAAACAATGATATTTACCTCGCAATCTCGCCAGACACCTGGAGAGAGACTGGATATGAACTTTGCCAAGATGAAAATAAATTACTGAAGTATAAAGAATTTTTCCCTGTCTTAGTATAAAGCAATATTGAAATATCTAGAGGTTGGGGAAGGTATATATAGTCTTGTCTTATCTATGTCCTCAGGGAGTGTCAAAATACCCAATAAGGCAAGGGATAATAGATTTACCTTGTACCAAAATATTGAATATCTTTTTTTTTATTTTAAAGCAGAGGGATTATTTTACGCTCTCTCTCTCTCTCTCTCTCTCTCTCTCTCTCTCTCTCTCTCTGTAAACACAATGGCACACTATATATATATATACATATATATATATATATATATATATATATATATATATATATATATATATATATATATATATATATATATATATATATATATATATATATATATATATATATATATATATATATATATATATATATATATATATATATATATATATATATATATATATATATATATATATATATATATATATATATATATATATATATATATATATATATATATATATATATATATATATATATATATATATTATATATATATATATATATATATATATATATATATATATATATATATATGTATATATATATAATATATATATATATATATATATATATATATATATATATATAGAGAGGGAGAGAGAGAGAGTAGTAAAATTAAAAACACATATTCGGTAAAAGGACAATTTACAATTCATTCATTCTTTTATTGGCCATTTTGACGCACTCCCTGAACACCGTGTCCATTGGAGGATACAGAACAAGAGGGAAACACTTTACAAAGCCGTTACAGCAAAACCCAGAAGCAGTGAACATAACTTCTTCCCCACCTCTGGATATATTTCAATATTGCTTTATACTACTACGACGGGAGGAATATCTCCAGACCCTCGCAACGTTTAAGAAATAATAAAAAATAAAACAACAATCAAGAGATTTTTTCTTTCCTTTCCAAAGTTCATATCCGCTTTTTGTTCCAGGTGCCTGGGGGAGATTGCAAGGCAAATATCATCGTTTGGGGACTTATCTGAATCCCGCAATCCCACCCCCAGAATAGCTAACAAGTTTGAGTGGAGAGGAATAACAAGGAATTTCATCACAAATGTTGCGACAGATGCAACGATTCGCTGTTTATTCTACATAGAGCTTTTTCGCGCTTTTCGTGTGTGTGAGTTGTGAAAATTGGTATATAACTAAGAACAAGATGACCGTACCTTAGAATGATTGAAACTGTCTGTTTGAAATAAAAAAAAATTTAAGAGGTATCTAAAAAATAATAAAAGTGTTTGCTGCATATTACGACAGATGTGTCTGTATATTTATATATATATATATATATATATATATATATATATATATATATATATATATATATATATATATATACATATATAAATATATATATATATATATATATATATATATATATATATATATATATATATATATATATATATATATATATATAGATATATATATATATATATATATATTATATATATATGGGGTATATATATATATATATATATATATATATATATATATATATATATATATATATATATATATATATATATATATATACTATATATATATATAGAATATATATATATATATATATATATATATATATATATATATATATATATATATATATATATATATATATATATATATATATATATATATATATAAAGCTCCAGATGAGGCATAATATCACAGCAGGATTCAGTAAAACCCACCTTAAACGTCGTGGTTTTAATGAAGATACGTTTTACACATTACTCAGTGCATCCTAAGTCTATAAGATTACCATCACAATTCTTGTGGTTCTTGTTTGTGTGTGTGTGTGTGTGTGTGTGTGTCTGTGTTTGCGTGTACACATCATTATATACGAATGATTTAACTGCTTATGAATATGGATGCTGAAGCAGATGATAAAAGATTATTGGAACACAAAAAATAAGAAGAAAATCTGGTAAATTTTAGCTGAGGAGTTTAATGAACCCGACTTGCATCCCAAGAGAGTGATAGAAAAAAACATCAGATTCAATTGATTATATTCTAAGTGACACCTAAATAGCTGAGTTTAACAAAGCAGAGTTTATTAATTTTGGGAATATTCTTCAACTAAAATGTGATAGACGTTTAATATGATAGGATAACTACAATAAACGTATTCACTACTTTATTCATAAAACGGAAACACCATCGCCAGACAGTGGGTTAAGATAAAGCCATTTTCACCCAACAAAAGAAAAAAAACAAAAAAAAATATTAAAAACCGAAGTCAGGACAATGACATTACTGCACATAAATCAAGTAGTCTTTACAGGGAATGAATTGGTTTGCCTCACGAAAGAGAAATAAAAAAATAAATAAAATGAGCATTTGTCCAATGCCTGAATAGAAATCATCAGTAAAGATTTGCATCTAAATTGCTTTACCGGCTCAACAATACAAACTTCACAGACATCAATCTGTTTCAGTCGCCCCCAATAATCATTGCATGATGAACAATTTTCATTTTTGCTTTTAATCATGAAAATGTCCCTCAAATGAGAGTGATTATGTTAGGTGCCTGCGTGCGAGGTTAGTGGAGATATATATATATATATATATATATATATATATATATATATATATATATATATATATATCTATATTATATATATATATATATATATATATATATATGTGTGTGTGTGTGTGTGTATATATATCATATAAATACTATATATATATATATATATATATATATATATATATATATATATATATATATATATATATATATATATATATATGTATGTATATATATATATATATATATATATATTATATATATACTACTATATATATATATATATATATATATATATCAAGCGAATTCCACAGGACATTGATAGTAGGATATCCAAGCGTTTTTTTGACAATGTCTTACTAAGGACGAAAGCGCTTAGATTTTCCTGTGGCATTCGCTTATTTAATGAAGTCTTGTGTATCTACTGTGATTTTTAGGCATTATATATATATATATATATATATATATATATATATATATATATCTATATATATTATATAATAATAATAATAATAAATTATAATAATATATAATCATAATAATAGAGGGAGAAAATGGATAAGTACCAAGACCATGAAAATAGAAATAAGAAAGATATGGGATATGCCAATGGAAAATTGTACCCATAATCATGGAACAAACTAGGCACGATCCCAAGATCCCCTGAAAAGGAATCTAGAAAAACTAGAAAACTAGAGGATGAAGTAGCTCCAGGACTCCATGCAGATGAGTGTGATCCTAGGAACGGCGCACATATTAAGAAAAGTGATGGACTCCTAAGGAGGCAGGATGCAACCCGGAACCCCCACACTATAAACACCACCCAGTCGAATTGGAGGTTTGTGGTAGAGCAAATATATATAAATAAATATATATATATATATATATATATATATATATATATATATATATATATATATATATATATAGATATATATATATATATACATTACATATATATATATCTATATATATATATATATATATATATATATATATATATATATATATATATATATATATATTGATATAATGCTGTAAAATTATATTTAACTAAAATCCGAAATAAAAAAAGACGCATTTTGCCTCGGTGATAGACATGTTTTTTTTTGCGTCTTAAGAGACGACAGTGACATGTAACGACGTGGTTAAGCAAACAAGGCCTTTGAATAATTGTCCTGTTTTGCCACGTATATTTTGCCCTCCAATGTTCATATCTGTTCTAATTTTGTGTACTCTCATAATTCTTTTTAGGTATGACTATTTTCATCAAACTACACAAATACCAGCCCGCTGGTATGGTGGTGAGTGTCGTGAGATGCCACCCAGACGTCGCGGATTAGCGTCACACCCAGGGCGATGAAAAATCACTGGCTATGTACCCCTTGTCAGATCAGTTACTGCTTGCAG
Source organism: Macrobrachium nipponense (assembly GCF_015104395.2). NCBI lineage: Eukaryota > Metazoa > Arthropoda > Malacostraca > Decapoda > Palaemonidae > Macrobrachium > Macrobrachium nipponense. The sequence goes on along the minus strand of NC_061110.1, from coordinate 5,083,142 downwards.
TGTTGTGGTGGGTTGGGTGGGGTGTCTTTAGCGGTGGGAGGTTGAAACCAACGTTCTTAGGAAGCTTGACTTTTAAGTCAAATGGCCCATTTGGTGTGCTTGCTTTATTTGAAATAGGTTTCGTCTACTACTACTACTACTACTACTACTAATAATAATAATAATAATAAATAATAATAATAATAATACGATGCGCCACACGAATTGGATTAATAAGAATGCAGTAATGTAATCAGAAACACTAACTGTAAACGGGATTTTTTTGTTTTTTTTTTTTTAATTGCACGAAGGAATAGTTTAAAAACAGTCGTTTAAATTTTTTTTTGTTTTTTTTTTTTTTAAACATTAGGAATTGAACAGTCGCTGCCTGACT
>NC_061110.1:5070269-5077769 GCF_015104395.2 Macrobrachium nipponense | reverse complement strand
AAAATAGAAATGAGGCACTCATGGACGAATTTTATTCGTGAGACGATTTTTCCTACTGAATTATTAAGGATTTCTATTTTTCTCTTTCGTCTTTCAGACCATCTAGGTGAAGCTAGATTGAAGCTGCATGATATGGTGAATTTCCCAAAAAGGCTTTCAACATCTATTTATAGTGAGGTAAATGGTAACTATTGTAGATAGAGATGTGACAAAAATACATTACTATAGAAAATAAAATATGCTAAAACGATAACGATAAAACCGAGTTCATTGAGAGACGTACCAAGGATATATGACATGTTATAGAAATATGCTTGCCTGCACATTTCATTCTCAAATTCATTCAAGTTTTGCCATGAAGACTAACATCTGTCAATGGAAAAACACACCACGTCGACTTCATACTCCCCAGAGGAGCCCCAATCAATATGCAAAGCCATACAATAAACCAGGAAAAGAGATCAAGTCAAAGTAAAAGCTTTGAGAAACTGGAAGAAATGAAAGAGTCCAGATTCTTTCCCTTTTGCAAACATTCCAGATAGAAAAAGATACTTTTAGAGCCTTCATGGATTTTAAGGGAGGAAAAAATTCGTTCAGAAAAGGCAGGTCGACATTTAAATAAGATGACCTTTCTGTGTATTTTTTTTCAGAGGTGGTATTGGACTGGTATTGGACTGCTGTCTGGGGTCCTGGTGTCCTGAAAAAAAAATAAACGTTCGGGAAAAAAATCAGGTGAACTTATATTTCAGTCAGGATTTGTTAATTTAAGTTTCTCGCGTCATTTGGTTTTTCTTTCTTTGCAACCGAGTGACCAAAGAATCTTGCAATGTCTCTCTCTCTCTCTCTCTCTCTCTCTCTCTCTCTCTCTCTCTCTCTCTTTCTCTCTCTCTCTCTCAGTTTCTGTAACTCATTCTAGCTTTTTTTTTATTCAATTTCGGTAACTCATACTAGTTTTTTTTTTTATTTTAATTCAGTTTCTGTAACCCAAACAGATTTTCTTTAGCGCAATTTCTGTTTCTGTAAATCATACAAATTTGCTTTACCATGGATTCAGTTTCTGTAAGCCATACATTTGCTTTATTATATTTCATTTGAACACCAAGCTCAGCTTATTGTTATTGCTACAAGCACAGGTTGAGAATGATTGTAAGTTCGAAAAACTAACAATGTATGAAGTTTCTGGTAAATATCTGTACAAGGTTTTTAAGCTACAATAGTTTCGACGAGAGAGAGAAAGAGAGAGAGAGTGGAGAGCAGTTTCAGCCATTCAGTTCTCAAGACAGTATAAAAAGAGGGAGCTGGAGTAATTGATAAAGATGAAGAGATAAAGGAAATAAAAGATCACTGCTTATATCCAAGGTGGAACTTGGCGAAAACTTCATAGTTGCGTTAAGAAGCAATAGTTAAAGTGGTTGGACAGCAGGAAAAGGGAGTGGAGGTAAAGTAAAAGGCTATAAATTGGTTGCAAGTAAGAGCCAGAGAGAGAGAGAGAGACGAGAGAGAGAGAGAGAGAGAGAGAGAGAGAGAGAATATTCCATCTGAAACGAAAAATATAGCAGAGATGTACTGAAGCGTACACCACCACTTTGTTTATGAAAGCAAGCACCATTTGTTCGAGATATTCCTTACCACGACAGGATGAACTGAACTGCTTTGGGACAATTAATGCAAAACCACACCCTCATATTTTCCCTACAAACGCCATTCACATACTGCACATACATTAGGCAACGTCCATCCCATCCATTAGACCCTGTGGACAATGAAATATTTACGCTCCAAGACCTCTTCACATTAACGCAAATACAATTATTATTGCAAACTGGATATTGCATAGAAATGGTTGTGAATTTTCACTTACTCCCAGAGTAAGGCTACAACTACTTTGCTGCTGTTGTTGTTGTTGGGATGGGTAAGAAAGGTCTATCAGAAAGTTCTGAAAAGGGAGTTTCGCGATGAGTTAAAGTTACACGAATTTTAAGATAGGTTATGGATGATTTATTCATTAGAATGAAAATGTAAAAAAAGAAATGCTAAATGCTACAGAAAAGAAATATTTTTAATGAAATGTAGCAATTTATTTAAATTTCCGTTGGTGAAACAGGGGCTCTATTTGAACGCAGATTTTAGAACGTTTTAATTTACGTTCGGTTACGAATATAATTTTGCAACTTATGATTGAAGGGAAAATCTTGCACACATCCTGAGTAAGCTGGAGGTAGGATCGGGCCTCGTTAAACTTGGATGGAAAATATGAGAATGTTTCATTATTATTTGCCATAAACTTTTTTCTTTTCTCTTTGTAAAGTTTCTGTTACCCATTTCATTTTTCGTCTGAGATAATTTGCATATAATTTAAACGTATCCTGATATATAATTGAACGTTCAACTTTTCAAGACAATTATTTTTATCTGCGATAACTTATATATCATTAAACGTTAAGCTTTTCGAGAAACATATTTTGTCTGAGATAACTTATATATCATTAAAAGATTTCGTGATAAGACATCTCTTGACCTTGCAATTATTGAACTACCATCCCACTTGTCGGTGGTTGTTTTCACTTAAATGAATGAATATTGCAATTGGATTGGTTTTTTGCCCAGTTTTTACAGAATATTTATGCTGGCTTAGCCTTACTTCGAGGCCTTTGCTAGACTGTCCGAGATAAAATGAGGGACACCATACATGGAAATTTTTTAATATATTATGTTGTTGCTTTCTCTTGGGGCCATTTTTTTATTAACATTCCTTTTATTGTTGTTATTATAGGAAAAACAAGGTTGACATTAAAAGTTTTAACAATGATTTAATGGTTTTTTTTTCAAATCCAATGCAATATTCATCATTTAAGTGAAAACAACCACTGAATAAAGTGGGATGGTAGTTCAGTAATTGCAAGGTAAAGAGATGTCTTATCACGAAATCGTTTTAGAATCTGCTTTAATACAAGTTACTTTTCATTGTAATTTTCAATGTTAGTCGTGGCCTTTTTCATTTAGACCCTTGTATCTGTAACATGTTTAAGAATGACCTCAAAGATATAATTACTGACTAAATAAAAATCAGTTGCCTTAGAGTTATTATTTTGTTATAATGTATGTCTGTCATGTATTGTGGAATATGGTTTTGTTTACCAAGTTCTGAATAGCTGTCACCTATAAATCCTTTAATGTCTGGACCTTGTATCTGAGATGATTGTCTTAAACCTTTAATTGCACCCATTGTTTATGCTTGTTTGGGAAGGTTTTTCATCTTTCAGGTGTCGGATTCTAGGTACTAATCTCTTTATAATCCCTATCTGTCAGTTATACGAATCTTCTTGTATTGTCTTTTCCCGTATCTATGTCAGCCTCTGCTCAGTAAAGGACGTTTAACGTCGAAAGATCTTGCAGATCCTCATTCGTTTGCAGATCCTCATTCGTTTATTTTTCCTTCGTGGCATATCTATATATATATATATATATAATGTTATATATATATATATATATATATATATATATATATATATATATTTATGTATATATATAGATATATATATATATATATATATATATATATTTATATATATAGTATATATATATATATATATATATATATATATATATATATATATATATATATATATATATATATATAAAGAGAGAGAGAGAGAGAGAGAGAGAGAGAGAGAGAGAGAGAGAGAGAGAGAGAGAGAGATTGTGGTAAAATTAAAAACACATATTCGATAAAAGGACAATTTTACTATTCATTTTTTTTCATTGGGCATTTTGACGCACTCCCTGAACACCGTGTCCATTGGAGGAAAACAAGAACAGAAGGGAAACACTTCACCAAAGCCGTTACAGCAAAACCAGAAGCAGTGAATATAACTTCTTCCCCAACCTCTGGATATATTTCAATATTGCTTTATACCACTACGACGTTAGGAATAGCTGCAGATCCTTGCAACGTTTAAGAAATAATAAAAAAAAACAACAATAATCAAGAGATCTCTTTTCCTTTCCAAAGTTCATATCCGCTTTTTTGTTCCAGGTGCCTGGGGAGATTGCAAGGTCAAATATCATCGTCTTGGGGGACTTATCTTAATCCCGCAATCCCCACCCCCAGAATAGCTAACAGGTTGAGTGGAAGAGGAATAACCAGGAATTTTACCACCAATGTTGTGAGAGACTCAACGATTCGCCGTTTGCTCTCCATATAGCTTTTCGAGCTTTTCGTGTGTGATGGATTGTAAAAATTGTATCTATCTAAGAACAAAATGGCCGTATCTGTGGGTTTATAATATGTACCTTAGAATGACTGAAACTGTCGGTTTGAAATAAAAAAAAATGTAAGAGTATCTATAAAAAATAACATGTTTCTGGAAAATACGACAGATATGGGTGTGTGTGTGCTTGTATTTATATACGAGTATATATATATATATATATATATATATATATATATATATATATATATATATATATATATATATATATATATATATATATATATATATATATATATATACATATAAATATATATATATATATATATATCTATATATATATATATATATTACATATACTATATATATATATATATATATATATATATCTATATATATATATATATATATATATATATATAATATATATATATATATATATATATATGTGTGTGTGTGTGTGTGTGTGTGTCTGTGTGTGTATATATATATATATATGTATATATATATATATATATATATATATACTATATATATAATATATATATATATATATATATATATATATAATATATATATATATATATATATATATATATATATATATATATATATATATATATATACATATACATATAAAGCTCCAGATGAGACATAATATCACAGCAGGGTTCAGTAAAATCCATCTTAAAACTTGTGGTTTTAATCAAGATACATTTTGCATATTACTCTTCAGTGTATAAGATGACCATACACAATTCTTGCGGCTCTTTGTTTGTGTGTGTGTGTGTGTGTGTGTTATGTGTTTTGTGTTTACGTGTACATACATCATTATATATGATTAAGTTGACTGCTTATGAATAAGGATGCTGAAGCAGATGATAAAGATTGAACACCAAAAATTAAGAAGAAAATCTGGTAAATTTTAGCTGAGGATTTTTAATGAACCCGACTTACATCCCAAGAGAGTGAGAGAAAAACATCGAGATTCACTTGTTTATATTCTAAGTGATACCTAGTATAGCTGAGTTTAACAAGGCATAGGTGATTAATTTTGGAATTATTCATCAACTAAAATGTGATAGACTTTTAATATGATGAGATAACTACCATAAACGCTATTCACTACTTATATTCATAAAACGGGAAACACCATCGCCAGACAGTGAGTTAAGATAAAGCCATTTTGACCCCACCCAAAAGAAGAAAAATATTTAAAACCGAAGTCTAGACAAATGACATAAATGCACATAAATCAAGTAGTCTTTACAGGGTAATGAATTGGTTTGACTCATAAAAGAGACATAGAAAAAAAATAAAATGAGCATTTGTCCAATGCCTGAATAGAGATCATCAGTAAAGATTTGCATCTAAATTGCTTTACCGGCTCAACAATACAAACTTCACAGACATCATCTGTTTCAGTCGCCCCGATAATCATTGCAGTGATGAACAATTTCATTTTTGCTTATAATCATGAAAATGTCCCTCAAATGGAGTGATTATGCTAGGTTCCTGCGTACGAGGTAAGTGGGGATATATATATATATATATATATATATATATATATATATATATATATATATATATATATATATATATATATATAATGTGTATCTACTGTGATTTTAAGTATATATATATATACATATATATATATATATATATATATATATATATATATATATATATATATATATATATATATATATATCTATATATATATATATATATATATATATATAATATATATATTATATATATATATATATATATATATATATATATATTATATATATATATATATATATATATATATATATATATATATATATATATATATATATATATATATATATATATATATATATACATCAATGAAGAGAAGGACATAAAGACTTGATTAAAAGGGTCAAATTATTCCCGACGTTTTCGTAATGTCTTCATTACATTTCGAGGGCTGTACAAAATAGATAGCATAAAATAAAATTACAATAAAGCTAAGAATTTGAGATTTAAAAGTTGCACAATAATTACAAACTTAAAAATATTAAAAATACAAAAAAAAAAGAAAAAAACACCTTTCAAAACAAAAAAACGTTAACTAAACAGGACAAAAATTATTATTAAAAATAAGTAAAAAAAAAAAAAAACGAATGAAACAAAAAAATAATAAGACATATTCAAGTAAAGTTAAACTGGACCAACCTATTTCAGCGGCAATGCCAAGACTGGAGATAAAAGGAAGAGACTAAGAAAGGTACAGTGTGCCAGCAGAGGTTTGACTATTCAACAAGGGGACGAGTCGTTTAATCATTAACGATTCTAAGATTGTCAAATCGTGGCTGTTGGAAGCTCGTCCTACAACTGTAAAGTCCTTGTTTCAATGGAGGTTTTACATATTTTCGAATGATTTCTAATATTAGAAAATTCTGGGTTTGCAATTTTTGCTGCCTGTCCTATAACTTACTCCACGATGTGAATCTATGCATACCTTCAGAAGCCTCCTGGTGGATCCAATATAAGTTCCTAAATTACATTTAGGACAATTATAGCTATACACACACCCGGAGGACATATAAGGGCACAAACGATCTTTAAACTTGAATAATGACCCAATGGTAACAGGATTAATGGGAATCAAATGAACCTTGATAGCTCCAAACTTATTTTGGATATGGTGGGGAAAATGTTTTCCTAAAAGCATCATCTAATAAAAAAAAGGGAACTTAGCATAAAAATTCATTTTAGGAACATTAAAATTAGGCATTCTTAGCGAGAAGTACTTGTCTAAAAGCAAGCGAAGTGTCTTAAAGACCAGTTCAGATGGGAAGCAGTTTTCTTTTAAAATATTGCATAAAAAAGGCGATCTCATCTTGGAACAGAAAACCAATCAGAAGTTAGCGTAAGAGCCCTGTGGAGGAGAGTAAAAACAGAATTAATTTTATAATTAAACGAACAGAAACTATAAAAAATTTGACCCTAAGCCCTGAACGTTCTTTTCCTAAAAATCGTGGTGTTAAAAATATTATTTTCTCTTAAAAAAACAAGGACGTCTAAAAAAGAAAGCTGATTTTCAATTTCTTTTTCCAGGGGTAAACTTAACATTGGAATGTTGTACATTTATAAAATCAAGAAAGGAATCAGCATCATAATTACGTCTAAAAAGGGCAAAGGTATCATCAACGTACCTTACATAGAAAAGGGGGACGGCAGGCTAAAGGACAGTCATCTAAGAAGTGCTCCTCCAAGGAGCACATAAAAATGTTGGCAAAAGTGGGACCGAGAG
>NC_061110.1:5050269-5067769 GCF_015104395.2 Macrobrachium nipponense | reverse complement strand
GTCTTATGACCAAACATCATGGCTTTTGATTCGTCGATACTAGAGGCCTACCTTTGGGAGGGTGGAGCTTTTAAGAATTTGGTACTTCCCTCTTTCTAACAACGGGTCATAGAATTCCTTTTTAACGTATGCCAGATGGCTCTCTCTGACCTGTTTCACGAAAGGAACGGCGATTAGTCATAGGTGCTAATGAGAGTAGTATTTCCAATTTCTCGAATATGCCTGAGCGATATCCTTCGTCGCCATAAATCTCTTGTTGGTCACTAATCGCTGGTACGGACAGAGGCGTTTTTGGGGGAGATGAAAACCAGATGTCTAATGGCTAAAAGCCTAATGTTTGGAGTAACAAAATCCCTTCACTAAGAAAAAATCATTATCGTATTATTCCCTTTCCCTTTCTTCCTTATTATCCGTTTCGTGCCTTTTTCTTAAGTATTATTAAGTTTATTGTCACTTTTGGAATAACGACACTGTGCCACACTATACAGTCTCGGGCCCGCTACCTCGCTGACTCCGACAGCGTTATCTAAGCTGAAGCAAATATATTATACCTACAAGAGGACTCCTAACTTATGCTTCTTGGAAATCATATTGAAACTTTAACTTAAAAACATCAAAAGTGAATGTAAACATGAGCAAATCCTTGATTAAGTAACGTTAAGGGCAACAATCAAAATTGAATGTAAGCATGAATAAATTCTTGAGTAAGTAAACTTCATTAGAAACATAAAAAAAAACTGAATATGAAACATGAACAAAATACTTGATTAAGTAATATTAAAAGAATCATCAAACTGAATTCAAATATGAGTAAATCACATTAAGAAACGTGAAACTGAATGCAAACAAAACTAAATCACCAAAAAATAAGAAAAACTGAAAGTTAAACATACATAAGCCTTCCCTTAAATCACAAAAGTTATATAAAATGCATGGTAGAAGCAAAAAATAATGGTAACTATCCAAGTTTACAGTATATGATTGGTACAGTCCTCAGTCCTATTCTATCTAGGTGGATATCGTCTTTCTTTATGGAAAAATAAATTTCGTTTTTCATTGACGACACTTGATGGCTTCTTGTTTGCTGCGAACTGCTGCTTGGAGACAAGTCCTGGGAGAAAATATCCTTGTGTATTTGTATGCAATAACAAGTGTGTCCTTGACTTCCTACTGAGATTGTGTATTGTGTTTATGCAAAATTTCATTGGACATTCTTACTGTAATTTCTGAGTAACCTTGTACATTAAACAATATAACTTCACTGCTTGATACTAAAACAAAATTGGCAACTCGGTTAAAGGAACCGGTTAGTGGTTAATACTTGTAGGTTTCTTCTACTGTGACAACAACTAGTAAGTTTTCACCAATCAATAACTTGTTAGTAAGTTTTCAACAACTACTATCTTGTTAATGAGTCTTCATCAATTAACATCTTGTTAGTGAGTCTTTGTTGATTAATATCTTATTAATAAGTTTTCATCAATCAACATTTAATGGATTTGAACAAAATAAGTGTATTAATCGCCCCTTCAATATCTTAATCATTTCTGAAACGAATTCTCGTATCTTAAAATCACTTAATGTCTAACTTAACCCGTCTTATTTATTCTTTTACTTCTAAGAATGTTCTTATGGAACGATTAAACTTAATATACGTCTTAAAATTCTTATACTGGCGCATGAATCGTTTCTTACATACCCAAATATTTCCCTTCAAGTCAAAATTAATTTGAAGTTAGTGCACGTAACTCCAAAAAAAATTGCTACAAACCAAACTAATTAAACAAAGTAAGAATTGCAACAATAAAAGATTATTCCTAAGTTGACCGATGGCGGTAAAACTTAGCAATAAAGAAATCAAATAAATACATGGGAATAATGGATGAATTAATGGGTTTGTTCTTCTGTTTCACTGAAAAGTGACTCTTCTATTTCTTAGGTTATATCTAGTTCCTTCTTCTGGAATTTCTTCTGACGTCTCTGTCATTTCGGATTCTTCAACTTCTTTGGTTCTCTTGACCTTGTCCTTGTTTATCCAAAATTCTTCTTCTAATGATTCAGCATATGTGGAAGGCATTTGGTTATTCATTTTCTTAACCTTTATCTTAGTTTCTTGTACGTCTACGACCTTGTATGGTCCTGTGAATTTTGTGGCTAACTTATAATTAATACCACTTCTTACTTCCTTCTTAATATAGACTTCATCTCCTTTCTTGTAGTCTACAGGCCTTAATCCTTCTGATGCTTCTCTATCATATTCTGCTGGGCTTCTTCTAAATTCTTGTGCAATTGCTTGTGAATTACTTTAAAGTTCCGATTCTTATCTTCATGATATCTTCAGAGTAATTTGGCTGTATTGGCTGATTCAGCCATGCATAAGGTAATCTGGGTTTCATAGCCCATCAAAGCTTTTATGGGAGTTGCACGAATACTCGTATGATGCCTTGCATTTAATGACAATTGGACTAAAGGTAAATTGACGTCCCAGTCAGGATCCTGTCCTACTGTGTGACGCAATACGTCTAAAACCTTCGTGTTATTCCTTTCAACTAGGCCATTGCTAGCTGGGTGATACGGCTGTATCGCTACCTTTTCTACCTTAAAGGCGTTACAAATTTCTTGAACTAATGAGTTGTTGAACTCGGTCCCATTATCAGAAATAATGAGCTGTGGGGCAGAATATCTGCAAAATATCTTATCGAAGAGTGCGGTTGCACAATCCTTGGCACTTTTACTAGTTAGTGTACCAACTCTGTATCTCGTGAGCGCGTCGATACATACTAGTATATTCTTATTCCCTTTACTCGTGGTATGAAGATTAGTGATAAGATCAATAGATACTCTTTCGAAAGGAGTCTGTGGGATAGGATATTTCCCTAGTGGTACTTCCTTGTCTGTTCTTCCCTTGTAGCTGTTGCATGTATTGCAGCTCTTCACATAATTACTAACATCCTTGTGAATTCCCTTCCAATGGAAAGTTCTCTGGATTAGTCTAATTGTCTCATCCCTTCCTGGGTGAGCTCTCATGTCATCGTCGTGCATTAGCTCAATGACCTTGTTTCTTAGACTCTTAGGTACTAACCTTTTGTGCAGTACACCTAGAAATTGACCAAACGGGTCATATTCGTGGACACATCCAATTAATACGCCATCTATGTCCGTTAATGCATCTGTTGGGACATCCAACCTTCCTACCTAGTTCGGTTAATTCTTGTTGGCTGTGTTTTCTTTCGTTTTCGAACTAACGTATTTGACAGTTCTCCTTATATCTTCATCTCTTTCTTGTTCCTTTATGAAATTTTGCCGGGAAAGCTCCTCGTGTAATGCATGGTGAGTACATTTTACGTCACTGCACCATTGTTTTCATTCTTTTCTTCTTCTTGACTTATCATATTTGTACTATCATCTTGTGATACATATCTTGATAATGCATCTGCTACCTTATTCGTTTTCCCAGGGACATATTTCACCTCTATATCATAATCTTGGGCTGTCATGAACCAACGGGCTCTTCGTCCAGAAAAATTAGGGTTCTTTAGCATTTCTACTGCAGCTGAATGATCCGTGAACACGGTTATCTTGTAACCAAAAATGATATACCTGAAATGCTTTAAAGCGTCTATTATAGCTAGAGACTCGAGGTCTGTTACTGAGTAGTTCACTTCTGAGGGCTTCAATTTCCTACTGTAATAAGCTATGGCATTCCATAACTTATTATCTTGTCTTTGCATTTATTAAACATGCTCCTATACCAATGTGGCTTGCGTCCGTGGCTAAAAAGAATTCTTTGCCAAAGTCTGGAAAGCTAAGTACTGGGGGATGTGTTAATCTTTCTTTCAATTCATCGAATGCTTCTTGCTGCTTGTCTGTCCATGTAAATGAGACGTGTTCCTTTAAAAGTTCAGTTAGTGGTGCGGATATGACTGCAAAGTTCCCTACGAACTTGCGGTAAAAACCTGCTAAACCTAAAAATGACTTTACGTCCTTCTTGCACTGAGGTGTAGGATATTCCTTGATTGACTTAATCTTTAATTCGTTTACTTCTACGCCCTTTTCACTTAGTGTATGCCCAAGGTAGTCTATTTTCCTTTTAAGGAAGTTACACTTCTTTAGCTTAAGCTTCAGGTTGGCTTTCCTTAATCTCTTTAAGACTTCTCTGACTAAGTCTACATGTTCCTCTATGGTATCTGTTGCTATTACCAAATCATCTATGTAACAGTGTACGTCCTTGCCTAGTAAATCGCCCAAAATTTTATCCATTAATCTTACAAAAGTTACCGGGCTTGACTTTAGACCAAAGGGCATTCTTACATACTGGTATCTGCCGTTACTAGTGGAAAAAGCAGTCAAAGGTTTACTTTCTTTCTTCGTCTAGAGGGATTTGCAAGAATCCCTGCAATAAAATCTATTGTGGTGAAGTATCTCTTGGACCCTATAGTGGCGATAAGATCTCGCATTGACGGCATTGGATAAGGATCATTTTCAGTAATTTGGTTCAATTTTCTGAAATCCACAACTATTCTATAAGTTTTGTCCCTTTTAGGAACTAGCAAAAGTGGAAAAGACCATGGGATTTAGAATGGTTATATTATTCCTTGCCTATTCATTCTTTGTACTTCTCTTTCAATGATTTCCTTCTGGGAATGTGCTACTCTGTAGGCTGTATGTAGATTGCCTTGTGTTTGATGGAATGTCTATCTTGTGCGTTATTTCGCGTGTATTTCCAAAGGTGTCGCCGTCTAGAGCGACTATATCATTATATTCGCATAGTAAGTCTATGAATTCTTCTCTAACATGTTTACCTTAATGTCCTTTAAATGAAATCCTATCTTAGCTCTTTCTCAGTTTTATGTCCTGAGCATAATTTTCATTTCCATTCCTTTACTGATCGCTGCTACCGTTCCCTTTCTACAACTCGGATAGGTATGGAGTATACTTCTGCTAGGCCTATCTCTGTACCTGGTGTTAACTTAACCTTTCCTCCTCTGTTATTCGTAATCTGTAACGCTATTTTGCCCTGTCTGACTTCATGTAAACTAGAAGAATAATGATTCCGTTTACTTGCGACTTTTCAGTAAGCGGGAGAATTTCCTTCCCTTCAAAAATTGGATTTACTGTACTTCTACCCACGTACTTTCTCCTGGTTTAAGTCTTAATTCCCTTTCTAACTTTAAATAAGTGTATTGATTTGATTCTAAAAGGTTAATGATCTGTTGTGAACTCGTGATGCATTCTGGATATCTTCCCCTCTGTCTTATCCTTCTTTAAGATACCTTTCATCGTGGGATTCTCTTGAGTCTGGGTTCTTTTAATTGACTTGCATAATGGTATTCTAGAAATCTCACGACCGTTTTCAATCACTAGTTGTTCTCTAGGAGCATCAATGCTTATCCCTTGTCTAGCCATAGTGGATAACCTATCAACAAATGAGCAAAAGCTAATTGTATATCTCTGGCTACCAGAACATTTTCTCTTAGAGCAATTCTTCCTAGCCTGAATGGAAATCTAACTGTCCAATTACGTGGATATCATTACCCTGGACGTCTGTAATTCTACAAATCTACCGCTGGATTCAAACTTAAGTGAGCAAAAATACAATCGATACACCTTTTCTGACATTATATTCTTAGGACTACCTGTATCAAAGAATGTAACAATAGGTTTCTCTAGACCGACATGTGCTGGAAATAATGGTCTATAATTATATTCATTCCCTACATCAACTTTGCTAACCTGTGTAGCTTGACTTAGCCTTGACATTCCGGACGTTCTCTCTGTTATAGAGGAAGATTCATTGTACCAGTAAGCAGAAAATTTCCCATTTCGTCGTCTGACATTGACTGAACTGATTGATAACCTATGCTTGCTGTTTGATTAGCATATCTATGAGGGACGGAATCCCTATTTCCTCTAACTGGGGGAGATTGACTTTGGTTTCTACCTCTGCCTCTCGACTGAGATCTACCTCTAGGAGTTGAAATAAATTTATTTCTGCATTCTCGAGCACTATGTCCTGTTCTCTTATGGAAAGGACAGAAGGCTATCCCTCGGCACTCACTGGCATAATGTCCTCTCTTCTGACAGTTATAACACGTGACTGTCGAAAATCCTCCTTGAGAAGATTTACCTGGCATCTTATTCTGCTTTCTAGATGGTGTCCTAGATCTATTTGGACCTCTTTCCTTTTGTCCTATAGCGACTAAAGGTCTGTATATAGGATTCCCTTCAGGTCTTCTGCCTATGATTTTTGTTTCCTCCTCTTCAATCTCTGCTACATCATCGGATGTCTCCCACTTACGTGTCATCCTTGCAATAACTTCCGTAGGCAGGCTTCCAATCATTATTGCTAGTCTAAATATTTTTTTAACATGACTCATTAGCATTTTTTGCTTGCCTCCTTCTACCTCTATCCAACCTGTGGATTCCATGAAGTTACCCCCATTCATTCATATTGTTATACAACTGAGAGCTAAACTCTTGATAACGTCTTTCGTCTAACTTAAATTGACGCACTATCCTTGCCAAGCTAGTAACTGGATCTCTTTCACCAACTGTGGAATAAACCTTCCTAAAATACCGTTTCAGTTCTTCCCATTCTTAAGAAATCTCGGTAAGTCTCGGAGTGGACGTAGCGTTCTAAGTCTCCTCCGGCTTCCAAATCAAGATAACTCTTGGCTTCAATAAGCTTTTCTCTATCTGTCCCCGTTATGCTATCTAGGCGTGTCTCCACTTGCTCTATCCAGTTCTCTAAGTTACAAGCTAACTGACCATCCTTTCTTCCGCAAAATTTAGCTATGTGATTAATCACATGTCCCTTAGTGTTTCCCATTACTGCTGCGCTCGAATTCGCGGACTGTGTACCTTCCGGCATGGTTAATTTCCTTGTTTGACTTTCTCGTGAGCACAGGCGTTCTTACGTTCTGATAGGAGTCGGTCTCTCCTTGACCATCGACTCGTTAATGGAAATTTTCTTAAGTACTGAGTATCATTAAAAGTATCAAAAGTTTATGAACAGTAATATCCCAAAAGAAAATGATAATAACAATAATTGTTTTTACTAAAGTATTCGATCCACCATAAAAAATAAAAGAATTTTCCCCAGAAATATTCTCAAAGTCTTACGTTACCGTAAGCGATTCTTAAACAACAACAAAACCCTCTTAACAGTACTGGTAAAAACGATACTGAACTGACCGTAAAGTGTACGCTAACGAGAGACCTCTCGTGAATTACCCTTGTTATCCTAAACAAACAAAATAAAAACAAGTAACATTCAATTCGACGTAACAATAAAAGTAAAAGCAAATACTAAAACAAAAAAAAACAAAACAAAGTACAAGAAAATCGCAAAACAACCAAAATCACAAAAAATAACATAAAATGACACAATCAAAATTAGAAATTAAAATTTAAAGTTATTGGTTAGTAAATACAAATGTTCGGGAAAAGGTCTTAGTAGCTGATTAGTTATAATTAGTAAACTAAAGAAATATCGTAGTTTTTCGTTGCCAAAAAAAAAAAGGTTCAGAGTGAAAATCTTTTAAATCTTGAAATACCAGAAATTGTCTAACTGAAAATGTTATCGCGTAATTACTTTCAATAAAGTTTTGATGTTATGTAAGTGAGGATGGATTATTATTTTTGGACTTAACTTCTTTCGTCGTCTTCGACTCCCGGGTTTACGTCTGACAGCTTGCGTTCGCCTACCAGCGCGTTGAATGATGCGTTGTTACGTCTGCGGGAAGGGGACTTCTCTCTCTCTCTCTCGATTGCGTTGACTGATGCGTTTTCGGAATTGTTTTCTTTCCTCTTGATATATTCTTTATGCGTTCGACATCTTGTTCTTCTAGTGGAAACGACTGTTCTTGTTCTTCAGAGTGGATTTTACTTTCGCAAAGTGTGGGTGGCTTTTTTTGGAGCGCTTTTATTGGTTACAACTCGGTAACTGTCTTTGTATTTGGGGAAGCACTGGTAACTGCTTTGGGGAGAACTTCTATTTTGAGTGGCGTGAATGGATTGAAATCTCTTATGCCGACACTAAACTTTTGATTCTGTTTCGCTGCCGCTGTTTTTAACTGTCATTCGTGTCTTCGTATCACGTCGCTAATCACCATTTCTTTGCTGTCTCTTTTGTCTCTTCCTATCCTTACCGCTCGACATCAATTAATCTTGTCACTATATCAATCTTTATCTCATCGTATCCCGTCGCTCTGCCACCAATAAATCTGTGACGGTACTTACTTTCTTTGCACAGATCTAAGGTAACGTGTGCCGTGGAGGCTGTACTTTGGGGAATTAGGTAAAGGGGTTCTGTTAGGATGAGAAATTAATTGATATGTTTCTTTGCATAAGTTTATTCTTCGTTAGGGTTTCTTACACATGTTTTCCACCTTCTGAGTTACTGGGCTCTTGGACTGATAAAACTTAATTGGCACTTGTTGCAATTACGAATCTATAGGCACGAGGGAAATTTACTGAGTATTGATTGTCACTTTCACTGTCTTTGATTGCTTCGCACACCACACTTTTGCACCTGTTCTTCTTCTGGGGATTCTTCTGTCCTTCTCTGTTTCACGGCCATGCCACTGCAGTTCTCCCCTCGGCGGCCCCGGTTGTTCTCTCTCTTGGCTTCTCTTGTTTTTTCCCCTTTTTTCTCTCTCCCTTTTTCTCCCTGCTCTCTCTCTGTCTCGCCTTTTTGTTCAGTTGAAATCTCCTTAGCCCCGCCTTTGGATTTTTGGATTCTGACTGGGTGTGGCATTTTCTGAAAGACTTTTGTGTTCTTAGTGGCTGCTAACTTCATACGAGACCGCCTTCCTGTCAGGTCTTCTACAGTAATTCGTAGGCTTTTGAATTTGTATACGCCTCCTTCTTCATGTCCTGGCTTTCTTGAGGGCGTATCCCTTGGTAACCTCATAGGTCATTCGTTGATACCCCCTTTTGGGGCTGTCTTATGACCAACACTCATGGCTTTTGATTCGTCGATACTAGAGGCCTACCTTTGGGAGGGTGGAGCTTTTAAGAATTTGGTACTTCCCTCTTTCTAACAACGGGTCATAGAATTCCTTTTTAACGTATGCCAGATGGCTCTCTCTGACCTGTTCACGAAAGGAACGGCGATTAGTCATAGGTGCTAATGAGAGTAGTTTCCAATTTCTCGAATATGGCCTGAGCGATATCCTTCGTCCGCCCATAATCTCTTGTTGGTCACTAATCGCTGGTACGGACAGAGGCTTTTTGGGGGAGATGAAAACCAGATGTCTAATGGCTAAAAGCCTAATGTTTGGAGTAACAAAATCCCTTCACTAAGAAAAAATCATTATCGTATTAATTTCCCTTTCCCTTTCTTCCTTATTATCCGTTTTCGTGCCTTTTTCTTAAGTATTATTAAGTTATTGTCTTTTGGAATAACGACACTGTGCCACACTATTACATATAATATATATATATATATATATATATATATATATATATATATATATATATATATATATATATATATATATATATATATATAGTATATATATATATATATATATATATATATATATATATATATATATATATATATATATTTATATGTATATATATATATTATATATATATATATAATATATATATATATATATATATATATATATATATATATATATATATATATATATATATATATATATATATACATATAATGCTATAAAAAATATATTTTAACTAAAATCCGAAATAAAAAAAAGAGGACACGCATTTTTCTCTGGGTGATATAGACATGTTTTGCGTCTTAAGACATGACATTGACAAGTAACGACGTGGTTAAGCAAACAAGGCCTTTGAAATACTGTTCTATTTTGCCATACGTCAAAGAAATTTGGCGTTCGAAAGGACAAGGTTTTTGGTGTGTCTGGTTTACTTTTCAAAAAGCGGTTTGCAACCTCTACTTGGATTGAAATTTAGTTTTACTGTCATCTCTCTCTCTCTCTCTCTCTCTCTCTCTCTCTCTCTCTCTCTCTCTCATGAATTGTGAAATTATTGCGCCTCAAAGCTGTTTTATCAAGTATATTTTGCCCTTCAATGTTCATATCAGTTCTTATTTGTGTACCGCTCATATTTGTTTTTTAGGTAGTGACTATTTTCATCTCAACTACACAAATACCGGGCCGCTGGTATACTGAAGATTGTGTCGGGATGCCACTCAGACGTCGCGGGTTGCGTCTCACCCAGGGTGATGAAAAATCTGGCTCTGTACCCCTGTGACGATCAGTTACTGCTGCAGTGTTGTGGGGGGGGGGGGGGGGTGTGGGGTTGTGGGGGGTGGGGGGGGGGGTGGGGGGAGGGGGGGGGGGGGGGGGGGGGGGAGGTCATCAGTGGTGGAGATTGAAAACCAACGTTTTTAGGAAGCTTGAATTTCACGTCAAACAAATGGCCCCTTTGGTGTGCTGGCTTTATGTGAATAGGTTTCGTCAATACTACTACTACACTACTACTACTACTACTACTACTACTACTAATAATATAATAATAATAAATAATAATAATAATAATAATAATAATTGTACGATCGCCATACGAATTAATTAATAAGAATGCAGTATTGTAATCAGAAACACCTAACTGACGGGAATTTTGTAAAATTGCACGAAGCAATAGTTTTAAACAGTCGTCAACATTTTTTTTTTTTTAAACATTAGGAGTTGAACAGTCGCTCCCTGACTTTATGGAATTGTGCAAAATAATACAAAATACTCAATGAAACACTGACTGTACGTACGAGTATGTATCCTTGGTATTTTTTAAAATCTTAATTATTTCACTACTTAACATTCTCGTTTTTCCTTTCCATTATCTTTATTTTCATCCTTTAAATCATTATTACATACTTTTTTTTTATTTCTGGTGCACGTAGCTTTCAATTTATACCATTATCTACAATAGTTTTAGGATAACTGACGTCTGTATAAGACCGAATGACATGGCTCTTGGCTTCCAACATTCTGTCACTTCTATTCGCTGCGAAAAATCTTCTCTCCAAGAGGAAGTGTTTTATCTCGTGCCCAGCATGTTTATAGAGCAAACACGGTGTGCTAAACAGGAAAGGATAAAATCCAGCCTTCCTCCCGGGCGTTTTTTTAACAAGTGGTGAGCTGGATGTTTGAATTATTTTTATTTTACTTTATAATGAGACAAAATATCTTCATTTTTCATTTGCATTTTGCTTAAGGCTCTCAAAACATTCAAATTAATTAATCTATTTTGAGTTTCCTTAGTCAAGGTAAAGATTTGTTACGAAAAGGGTAAACACATCGCCAAATTATTACTTATGCAAGTAATGTTCCATTAGTATACTGTGCCATTGAGCCAGAATGTTTACCCCGCTCATTATAGTTATTACGCATTGACCTACTCTTCAGGAAACTCCTTAGAAGAATTATTTATTCCATCAGGCATTTTCATTCATATCAAGTTTATACCATCGTTAACGACCCATGCGCCATATTTCCCTTCCCCGTTATTAAGTTTTTATAATTATGAATTGAAAACACATTTCTTACTAACTATATTTATATTTATTTCCTCCTGTCTTTTTTTTTTAATATTATTCGTCTCCATCTGTCGCACTTCTTTTCCAAAATTCACTTTCTTTTTTTTTTTTCTCGAAACATCATGATTTGACCAACGGTTAGATGTGGCGCCATTAGAGAATATAATATAAGTCGAACGACGGAGTGTCTAGACTTTTCCAAAAAAGTGAGTAGCCAACTTACACATTTCCTCGGGTAACGCCGAAGGGTAAGATTTTTTTCAAACCATTCCCTTTCATTTCGTGAAGTGGTTTTAATTCTCACCACTGTTCCTTGGAGTGGTCGCGCGCATTAGTGCACAAGCAGGTGGAAACAAATCAACGGCGGGGGGAGTGGAGTACAGACCCTCAATAAATGCAGTGGTTGTGACTAACAAGAAGTCATTGACTCGTATTTTATATTGTTTACGACTTTGTATCCGACATTACTTGTGACATTTTCAACTTGTTTGTGAACTTGTATACAAATTGTTTGTAACTTGTGTATAACATGTTTGTGACTTAAATTCTACTTGTTTGTGATGTGACAAATTCTACTTGTTTGTCACTTGTATTTAATATGTTTTGACTTGTATATAACTTTTTCCGTCTGACATGTTTAACTTGTTTGTGACATAATACCATGTTTGTGACATATTCAACATGTTTGTGACATTCAACATGTTTGACTTGTATTCAACATGTTTGTGACTTGTATTCAACATGTTTTGAGTTGAATTCAACATGCTTGTGACATGAGTGTCGTTGTCATGTGAAGACTTTTTTTTTTTCTTTTTGTAGTGTAGACGCAACCTCAGATGGCACATTTATTCCACTCCAGATATTTCTTTTCATGGACGATTTTCTATCTTCCTTCTCCCCACTCACGGGGAGACGGGGATTGGGAGAGGATGAGTAAGCGAAGAGGGGGGAATTTACATACCTAATGCCTTTCAGATAACGTCATGGAAGGATCCTGAAGTCTTTTTTTTTTCTTCTTCTTTTCGGTGTAAAGTGAATGTGATATCAGTCGGCCAAGAAAAGACGAAGGGAAGCTGGTGGGTGGGTAAAGAACTAAAGAGGTTTAAAAATGTCGGGGAACAGGTATTGGTTAGAGAGAGTTTCTTGGATATCAATATAAATGTTTTCTACAGTTGATATACAGACGAGGAAATGCAGGAGAATTTTCTTTTGGGAAAAAAAAAGAGGGATATGGGGAAGGAAGGAATGATCAGTCAAGGTGTTTAAACTAGGGAAATACATATATATATTTTTTTTTACTATTCATGGACCAAGCGCTCGTTAGATGAACATATTATATATTTTATTTATTATTTTTTTTTTATTTGTGGCTCATATTTGTTATTTAACCTTTCTCATAGCCTATTTATGACCTCCTAAGGACTTGTGTCATTATATATATATATATATATATATATATATATATATATATATATATATATATATATATATATATATATATATATATATATATATATATATATATATATATATATATATATATATATATATATATATATATATATATATATATATATATATATATATAATTGTTTTTTATATGCAAAATATATAGAACTTTCACGTATAGTTTGGTACAGTTGGACACAGGTTTCCCTTGTACACCTTCTTGAGGGATTTCGACAAAAATTATATGGTAACAGTGCTTACTGAGGGGGATGTGGGGAGGACCCTTCTCTCTTAGCAAGAGCTCCACCAATTAGCTCTGGAATTCTTTCAGTGGGAGGAGGTCATTAGGTATGGTTGGAGAAAACAAACACACACACACACACACACACACACACACACACACACACGGAGTAAAAAAAAAAAAAAAAAGAAATCTGAGCAGGGTATATCGCTGTAACTAAGATTACTGTCTCACTTTTAATATAAGTTTGTTTATTAAGATTCCATTTAACTTTCGTCTAAGTCGTTATCTAACCACCATGCCTGTTATTATATATCGGTCATATTCATTACGCAATGAATTTTAGAGTTATATTGGTATTGGAGAGAATCGAACATCATAACAGGATATTTTAACCTTATCACGTAAGCCAAGTTTATAGTATCGGTTTGCAGTGCGTTTCCTACCAATAATATAATAGGAAGCTATAAAGAGAAGCGCAGCAAACACTTCATTGAACATAAACCAAAAACTCTGTGAACGTGTTTTAAGTGTCCGACACCTTAGCTCCTCTCTCTCTCTCTCTCTCTCTCTCTCTCTCCCATATTAGCTACTTTAAAGTGACATGTCATCTAGAAATACCACTGCGCTAAGTATTCAGTTCTGATATGTCATTAACACCCTTTAATTATTGCAAACTGGATATTGCATAGAAATGGGTTGTGAGTTTTCACTTTACTCGCAAAGTAAGGTACAAAACTACTTTCTTTGTGTTGTGTTGGGGAGGATAAGAAAGGTCTAGCAAAAAGGTCTGAAAAGGACGTTTCGCATTGAGTTAAAGATACTCGAATTTTAGGATAGGATGATTTATTCATTAGAATGAAAATGTAAAAAGAAAAAAAAAATGCTAAACACTACATAAAAGAAATATTTCCAATAAAACATAGCAATTTATTTAAATTTTCGTTGGTGAAACAACGCACTATTTGAACGTAGATTTTAGCACGTTTTCATTTACGTTCGGTCACGAATATAATGTTTGCAAGTTATGAGTGAGTGGAAAAATCTTGCACACATCCCGAGGAAGCTGAAAAATATGAGCATGTTTCATTATTATTTACCATAACTTGTTCTTTCCTCTTTGTAAGGTTTCTGTTACTCATTTAATTTTTTTGTCTGAGATAACTTACACATAATCAAACGTATCCTGATATATCATTAAACGCCTAACTTTTCAAGAAACATTTTGTCTGAGATAACTTATATATCATTAAACGTAAAGCTTCTCGAGAAATATCTGCCTTAGAGTGGAACGTTGTTGATTTATTTACGGTACCGTTAATCTTTTCTTTACGCAGGATCTGGAGTATATATCCGTTTATTTGCGAATGCTTTTATCATTTTTTTTTTCATTTATGGTAGAGATAGGTAAATGATTCCCCTTACTGGTATGTTGCACAATTTTTATCAGCCTTTCTTATGCGTTGCGCTATAACTCATAAATAAAGGTATCTAGTTCTTAGTAATATCATAACAATATTATTGTCTGTCTTAGGTATATGTTATAGCCTACAGATAAGGGTATTTTGTTCCTAGTAATGCAATATTTATATAAACCTTCACTTTTACTTCACATGATTAACACTGAAACGCTCGAAAAAACTACTTAGAGCAAACAGTGGGATTGTTGTATCTCTTGCAAAACTCACTGCTTAGGTATTTTTCTTTATCATATTACATGTCAGTAGGGTCACTTTTATTCCACATGATATAGCATTAAAATGCCCTAAAACTTACGTGGAGCGAACAGTAAACTGTTGCATCTCTTGCAACATTCGTGGTGAAATTACCCTTTTATTTCTATCTCCACTCAAACCTCTGAGCTATTCTGGGGGAAGGTAGGATTAGGATAAATACCAAGACGATGATATTTACCTCGCAATCACGCCAGGCACCTGGAGAAGAGACTGGATAAGAACTTTGCCAAAGTGAAAAAGAAATTACTCAAGTATAGAGATTTTTTTCTTGTCTTAGTATAAAGCAATATTGAAATATCTACAGTTGGGGGAAGGTATATATAGTCTTGTCTTCTCCATGTCCTCAGGGAGTGTCAAAATAACCAATAAGGCAATGGATAATAGATTTACCTTTTACCAAATATGATGTTTTTTTTTTTTATTTAAAGCAGAGGGCTTATTTTACGGTCTCTCTCTCTCTGTCTCTCTGTCTCTCTCTCTGTCTGTCTCTCTCTCTCTCTCTCTGTGAACACAAAGGCACACTTATGTATATATAGATATATATATATATATATATATATATATATATATATATATATATATATATATATATATATATATATATATATATATATATATATATATATATATATATATATAATATATATATATATATATATATATATATATATATATATATATATATATATATATATATATTATATATATATATATATATATATATATAGAGAGAGAGAGAGAGGGGGAGTAAAATTAAAAACGCAAATTCGGTAAAAGGACAATTTACAATTCATTAATTCTTTTATTGGGCATTTTGACGCACTCCCTGAACACCGTGTCCATTGGAGGAAACAGAACAAGAGGGAAACACTTTACCAAAGCCGTTACAGCAAACCCCAGAAGCAGTGAACATAAACTTCTTCCCCACCTCTGGATATATTCAAATATTGCTTTATACTACTACGACGGGAGGAATATCTCCAGACCCTCGCAACGTTTAAGAAATAATAAAATAAAAAAGAGATATCTTTTTCCTTTCCAAAGTTCATATCCGCTTTTTGTTCCAGGTGCCTGGGGAGATTGCAAGGCAAATATCATCGTTCTGGGGACTTATCTAAATCCCGCAATCCCACCCCCAGAATAGCTAACAAGTTTTAGTGGAGAGGAATAAAACGGGAATTTCACCACAAATGTTGCGAGAGATGTAACGATTCGCTGTTTGTTCAACATAGAGCTTTTTCGAGCTTTTCGTGTGTGATGAGTTGTGAAAATTGTATATAAACTAAGAACAAGATGACTGTATCAGTGGGTTTATGACATGTACTTTAGAATGATTGAAACTGTCGGTTTAAAAAAAAAAAAAATTTTAAAAAAAAAAAAAAATGTAAGAGTATCTAAAAATAATAAAATGTTTGCTGCAGTTTACGACAGATGTGTCTGTATATATATATATATATATATATATATATATATATATATATATATATATATATATATATATATATATATATATATATATATATATATATATATATATATATATATATATATATACATATATATAATATATATATATATACATATTATATATATATATATTATATATATAGATATATATATATATATAAATATATATATATATATATATATATATATATATATATATATATATATATATATGAATATATATATAGTGCGAATGTTTGTGTATTTTAACCATTGAGAATCACCTTCATAATTACATTGTCAATATCACTAGCTTTGCTACATCAAGATAATACCTAACATTAAAAAAAAAAACTAATATTCCCTTTAAAATACATCAATAAATAAAAACTTCTTAACTTTGGCATATCCCATAACAACTGTTATATCTCCTCATCCCTTTACCAAAACTAAGAGCAAATAAATTTTTGGTGTGGGGGGGGCGGGGGTGGGGGAGAGCGGAAGAAAGACCATCCATGATTTCCAAAAGAAGGGAAGGAAACGAGCTGAGATTTAATGTACCATTATGACCTGTTTGTGTGTGTGTGTGTGTGTTTTTTTTTTTTTTTTCTTACTTAGTCTGCAGACAATAAACGCTGTCTGGAAGTTTGGCCAATCCTACGTTCTTATTCTCGCCACTTTTTTAGCATTGTCTGAGTTCCTTTATATTGGATGTTATGAGATAGCCCCCCTGAATGAAGGCTTCTTTCTTTGGAGTCTGGCGTTAATATAATATGTATTTGCTCTTAAGGAAATGGGATTTGTTTTTTATCTATTTATGAACACTTCATTTCTTCCATTACATTTACTGGTTTCGAATATTCTGTTTTGAAAGCAGTTTTTTTGAATATATATATATATATATATATATATATATATATATATATATATATATATATATATATATATATATATATATATATATATAAAGCTCTAGATGAGGCATAATATCACAGCAGGGTTCAGTAAAAACCCATCTTGAAAGTCGTGGTTTTAATCAAGATACGTTTTGCACATTACTCAGTGCTCCTCAGTCTATACTTACCATACACAATT
>NC_061110.1:5009813-5049769 GCF_015104395.2 Macrobrachium nipponense | reverse complement strand
TGGGTAACCGTTATTTGTGAGCAGCTGTTGAACTCTGTAATTTCTTCGTTCGTCGCTTTCCACGTCGAACAGTGTTGTTAAGGCACGTTTTATGTATGCATTTACCACAGACCGTTTATATGCATCAGGGCATTCTCCTCTAGCATTTAAGCATCTCCCAGCATCTGTCTTTTTAGTGTATACGGTGGTATTGTATTTGTTGTTTTCTGGGTCACAAGTACGCCCAAGAAGGGGAGCATTTTCTCATTATTTTCTTTTTTCTACCGTAAAATTCAATGTAGAATTTGCTCGGAGTTTATTCACTAATTCATCTATGTCATATTCGCCCTTTGTTGTGATAAAGATATCATCAATATATCTCCCATAGATTCGGGGTGGGTTTTGGGTGTTCTTCAAAAGTGGACCTATTCTGTGTGTGCCATGTATGCGTTTGCAAAAGAACCCCAAGGGGGGAACCCATTGCTACGCCGTCCTTTTGCGATATATATTTCGCCCTATGAGAGAGGAATGGGGCTTCCTTTGTACATGCTTCTAGCATCTCTTTTAAGATCTTTTCGGGTATCGGTAATGGTGGTTTTTCAGACCGGTATATCTTGTTCGTGATGATTTGTATTGTTTCATCCACTGGTACGTTAGTAATAAACTTTCGACGTCCAGAGATGCTATGTCTTCGTCGGGTGTGGTGTCTTGCAGTAGATCGATGAATTCCGTCGATGATTTTAGCGAGAACGTTGAAGGAATTTACGGCGTTATAATTTCGTTCAATTTCATAGCCACTTTATACATGGGGATGTCATTTGGGATATAATGGGCCGTAATGGGTTTCCCTGTTTGTGGATCTTGACTGTGCCGTAGCAGTATCCAGGGTGCAAAGTCTCCGATGATTTTGGAAAGTTTACTGTTCTCGTTCTTTGTTCGCTTTTCCTGTTAGTCTCATCATCTTCTTTTTGAGGTCATTTGTCGGGTCTTTTTTAAGTGTGGCTGAAACTTATTCGTATCACTTGTATATTATCCATTTTGGTGTCGTATTCATCTCTGTTCATTATGACGTACACTGCGGTTTTATCTCCTTTGCGTATTATTATGGTGGTTGTTTTCCCTCAATTCTTTTGCCGCTTTCTTTAGCTGTGGATTGACTATGCGACTTAAAGTAGTTACCACGTGTTCTATTGGCCTCACCCAGTAATTCAGCGATGCACTCTTGTTTAAGTTCGATTTTGCGTTCTTCTTTCAGTCGCAGTAGTTTTATCGATTAACACTTCTGTATTAATCCTCTTGGATTCAGGGTGTGGTTTTCGTATGTAATGGCAGTTCAAGCCTAGATTTAGTAACTGCTTTTGGTGTTCATTTAACTCTATTCCTGATAGGTTAATATACCCGGCTTTTTTCTCTTCGTTTCTCACTGGTCCACCGTTTAATATCAGAAGCTTTTGCTATGCCTTGCACTGACTATTTTCGAATGCTTTTCTATTTCTCTTTCCACTTGTTGTTGCACAGCACATTGGGTCTCTGTGGTAGTAGTATTACAGAATTCACTCCACTTTGTTGCTCTTTCTTCTTGCAGTTTGGTGATCTTTTCTGCTGATTCTTCCATTCGTCGTCGGAGGCATTTTTCCACCTCGTTCCAACTCGACCGTGCCCGGCCATTATATTTAATACTTCTAGGGCACAATTTTTCACGGATACAACATTCATTGAATAGAATGGCTTTTTCACTGTTTACCAGCTTTTTTGAAATTGATTCATATTTTCTAATTATTTTCTTCACTTCATTGTTCAGGTTACTAATGGACACATAATGGGGTTCTTCCATTTACTCCAGTATTTTTACAAAAACGCAACAGCTGTTTTCGTCAACCTATAAGTATTGACGTTATCAAGCGTACTGATACAAATATGTTGTTTTTGATTTAGCTGACCTTGTGTCAGCACGGGCTCTTGCTCACAGAGCAGCCCGTAATACAAAAGACTATAGTGAAGTAATTCAGCGATGCACTCTTGTTTAAGTTCGATTTTGCGTTCTTCATTCAGTCGCAGTAGTTTATCGATTAAACACTTCTGTATTAATCCTCTTGGATTCAGGGTGTGGTTTTCGTATGTAATGGCAGTTCAAGCTAGATTTAGTAAACTGCTTTTGGTGTTCATTTAACTCTATTCCTGATAGGTTAATATACCCGGCTTTTTTTCTCTTCGTTTCTC
Source organism: Macrobrachium nipponense (assembly GCF_015104395.2). NCBI lineage: Eukaryota > Metazoa > Arthropoda > Malacostraca > Decapoda > Palaemonidae > Macrobrachium > Macrobrachium nipponense. Next base: position 5,047,570 of record NC_061110.1, on the reverse strand, counting down.
AGTGGTCCACCATTTAATATCAGAAGCTTTTTGCTATGCCTTGCACTGACTATTTTCGAATGCTTTTCTATTTCTCTTTCCACTTGTTGTTGCACAGCACATTGGGTCTCTGTGGTAGTAGTATTACAGAATTCACTCCACTTTGTTGCTCTTTCTTCTTGCAGTTTGGTGATCTTTTCTGCTGATTCTTCCATTCGTCGTCGGAGGCATTTTTCCACCTCGTTCCAACTCGACCGTGCCCGGCCATTATATTTAATACTTCTAGGGCACAATTTTTCACGGATACAACATTCATTGAATAGAATGGCTTTTTTCACTGTTTACCAGCTTTTTTGAAATTGATTCATATTTTCTATTATTTTCTTCACTTCATTGTTCAGTTTACTAATGGACACATAATGGGGTTCTTCCATTTACTCCAGTATTGTTACAAAAACGCGACAGCTGTTTCGTCAACCTATAAGTATTGACGTTATCAAGCGTACTGATACAAATAGTTGTTTTTGATTTAGTGACTTGTGTCAGCACGGGCTCTTGCTCACAGAGCAGCCCGTAATACAAATATGAGCCTACATGCGTTTTGTGACGTCATGAGGACGGAAAGGTAGTACAATTGCCAGATACCTAGTTTTAAATATTTACAAAAGACTATAGTGAAACATAAAATAAGACAAATAAATAAATATGTTAACAGAAATTATATCAAAAGTTGAAAGTAAGTTATTATATACAAATTTACATAAATATATATTAATTACATATATGTTTAATTAAACAAAATGTCAGTGTGCGCTCCTGTCCGCGTGTGGTAGTGTCTTGTTCCACGCGGCTGAAGGTCTGCCCTCCTACACGAGGGCAAAGATCGGTCTGCCTCGCGTTGGATGTTAGGTTTATTTGGGCGTTGCGTGGCGATGCTGACGGCTTCTGATATCAATAAACGATTGTAGTTGCCTTCCTTGTGGATTATTTTGGTGCTTGTGAGAAGTTCTTGCAAGGATGTTTTTTATTGTGGGTATCCACAAAAGTGCTGGTGAATAGCACCTTGGTTTCTGTGGGCCTGCATGCGACGTTTGAGTGTAGTTGTGTGTCCGATATAGCATTTTTGGGGGGACTGACATTGCTCGTCAGCACAGACAAACTTGTAAACTATATCAGATTAAACCTCTTTCTCCGTCGATGGAGCCGTACTATTTTTCATTATCAGTGAGGCCTAAGATTTGGCTTGCAGTAAATTCTTGCTGTTATTTTGTTATATGTGCTAGTGGGTGGTTCCTCTTCGCAGTATACCAAGGAGGGCTTTCCTTTCGTCTTCGTGGTGTTTGTTGTATGGTATCTGATGGTATATCACTATTTCTTTGTTTTTGTCTTATGTGTTTGTCCTCGGGTCTGGGTTTTGGAAAGCCTCTAATCTCTTTTGACAAACTTGCTGGATCATGTCATCTGGGGTAGCCGTTATTTGTGAGCAGCTGTTGAACTCTGTTAATTTCTTCGTTCGTCGCTTTCCACGTCGAACAGTGTGTTAAGGCACGTTTTTATGTATGCATTTACCACAGACCGTTTATATGCATCAGGGCATTCTCCTCTAGCATTTAAGCATCTCCCAGCATCTGTCTTTTTAGTGTACACCGTGGTATTGTATTTGTTTTTTTGTTTTTTTCTGGGTCACAGTACGTCAAGAAGGGGTATCATTTTCTCATTACTTTTTTCTACCGTAAAATTCAATGTAGAATTTGCTCGGAGTTTATTCACTAATTCATCTATGTCATTTTCGCCCTTTGTTGTGATAAAGATATCATCAATATATCTCCCATAGATTCTGGGTTTTGGTGTTCTTCAAAAGTGACCTCTTCTGTGTGTGCCATGTATGCGTTTGCAAAAAGAAACCCCAACGGGGGGAACCCATTGCTACGCCGTCCTTTTGGCCGATATATTTCCGCCCCTATGTGAGAGGAATGTGGCTTCCTTTGTACATGCTTCTAGCATCTCTTTTAAGATCTTTTCGGGTATCGGTAATGGTGGTTTTTCAGACCGGTATATCTTGTTCGTGATGATTTGTTTTGTTTCATCCACTGGTACGTTAGTAAATAAACTTTCGACGTCCAGAGATGCTATGTCTTCGTCGGGTGTGGTGCTTGCAGTAGATCGATGAATTCCTTCGATGATTTTAGCGAGAACGTTGAAGGAATGTACGGCGTTATAATTTCGTTCAATTTCTTAGCCACTTTATACATGGGGGATGTCATTTGGGATATAATGGGCCGTAATGGGTTTCCCTGTTTGTGGATCTTGACTGTGCCGTAGCAGTATCCGGGTGCAAAGTCTCCGATGATTTTTGGAAAGTTTACTGTTCTCTGTTCTTTGTTCGCTTTTTCTGTTAGTCTCATCATCTTCTTTTTGAGGTCATTTGTCGGGTCTTTTTTAAGTGGCTTGAAAACTTATTCGTATCACTTAGTATATTATCTATTTTGGTGTCGTATTCATCTCTGTTCATTATGACGTACACTGCGGTTTTATCTCCTTTGCGTATTATTTTGGTTTTGTTTTTCCCTCATTCTTTTGCCGCTTTCTTTAGCTGTGGACTGACTATGCGACTAAAGTAGTTACCACGTGTTCTATTGGCCTCACCCAGTAATTCAGCGATGCACTCTTGTTTAAGTTCGATTTTGCGTTCTTCTTTCAGTCGCAGTAGTTATCGATTAACACTTCTGTATTAATCCTCTTGGATTCAGGTGTGGTTTTCGTATGTAATGACGTTCAAGCCTAGATTTAGTAACTGCTTTTTGGTGTTCATTTAACTCTATTCCTGATAAGGTTAATATTACCCTGCTTTTTTCTCTTCGTTTCTCACTGGTCCACCGTTTAATATCAGAAGCTTTTTGCTATGCCTTGCACTGACTATTTTCGAATGCTTTTCTATTTCTCTTTCCACTTGTTGTTGCACAGCACATTGGGTCTCTGTGGTAGTAGTATTACAGAATTCACTCCACTTTGTTGCTCTTTCTTCTTGCAGTTTGGTGATCTTTTCTGCTGATTCTTCCATTCGTCGTCGGAGGCATTTTTCCACCCCTCGTTCCAACTCGACCGTGCCCGGCCATTATATTTAATACTTCTAGGGCACAATTTTTTCACGGATACAACATTCATTGAATAGAATGGCTTTTTCACTGTTTACCAGCTTTTTTGAAATTGATTCATATTTTCTAATTATTTTCTTCACTTCATTGTTCAGGTTACTAATGGACACATAATGGGGTTCTTCCATTTACTCCAGTATTTTTACAAAAACGCGACAGCTGTTTCGTCAACCTATACGTATTGACGTTATCAAGCGTACTGATACAAATATGAGCCTACATGCGTTTTGTGACGTCATGAGGACGGAAAGGTAGTACAATTGCCAGATACCTAGTTTTAAATATTTACAAAAGACTATAGTGAAACATAAAATAAGACAAATAAATAAATATGTTAACAGAAATTATATCAAAAGTTGAAAGTAAGTTATTATATACAAATTTTACATAAATATATATTAATTACATATATGTTTAATTAACAAAATGTCAGTGTGCGCTCCTGTCCGCGTGTGGTTAATTTTGTTTAATTAAACAGATATGTAATTAATATATATTGATGTAAAATTTGTATATAATAACTTACTTTTAACTTTTGATATAATTTCTGTTAACATATTTATTTGTCTTATTTTATGTTTCACTATAGTCTTTTGTAAATATTTAAAACTAGGTATCTGGCAATTGTACTACCTTTCCGTCCTCATGACGTCACAAAACGCATGTAGGCTCATATTTGTATCAGTACGCTTGATAACGTCAATACGTATAGGTTGACGAAACAGCTGTCGCGTTTTTGTAAAAATACTGGAGTAAATGGAAGAACCCCATTATGTGTCCATTAGTAACCTGAACAATGAAGTGAAGAAAATAATTAGAAAATATGAATCAATTTCAAAAAAGCTGGTAAACAGTGAAAAAGCCATTCTATTCAATGAATGTTGTATCCGTGAAAAATTGTGCCCTAGAAGTATTAAATATAATGGCCGGGCACGGTCGAGTTGGAACGAGGTGGAAAAATGCCTCCGACGACGAATGGAAGAATCAGCAGAAAAGATCACCAAACTGCAAGAAGAAAGAGCAACAAAGTGGAGTGAATTCTGTAATACTACTACCACAGAAGACCCAATGTGGCTGTGCAACAAGTGGAAAGAGAAATAGAAAAGCATTCGAAAATAGTCAGTGCAAGGCATAGCAAAAAGCTTCTGATATTAAACGGTGGACCAGTGAGAAACGAAGAGAAAAAAGCCGGGTATATTAACCTATCAGGAATAGAGTTAAATGAACACCAAAAGCAGTTACTAAATCTAGGCTTGAACTGCCATTACATACGAAACCACCCACCCTGAATCCAAGAGGTTAAATACAGAAGTGTTAATCGATAAAACTACTGCGACTGAAGAAGAAGAACGCAAAATCGAACTTAAACAAGAGTGCATCGCTGAATTACTGGGTGAGGCCAATAGAACACGTGGTAACTACTTTAGTCGCATAGTCAGTCCACAGCTAAAGAAAGCGGCAAAAGAATTGAGGAAAAGGAAAAACAAAACCAAAATAATACGCAAAGGAGATAAAAACCGCAGTGTACGTCCCATAATGAACAGAGATGAATACGACACCAAAATAGATAATATACTAAGTGATACGAATAAGTTTCAGCCACTTAAAAAAAGACCCGACAAATGACCTCAAAAAGAAGATGATGAGACTAACAGAAAAAGCGAACAAAGAACAGAGAACAGTAAACTTTAAAACCAAAAATCCATCGGAGACCTTTGCACCCGGATACTGCTACGGCACAGTCAAGATCCACAAACAGGGAAAAACCCATTACGGCCCATTATATCCCAAATGACATCCCCCATGTATAAAGTGGCTAAGAAATTGAAACGAAATTATAACGCCGTACATTCCTTCAACGTTCTCGCTAAAATCATCGACGGAATTCATCGATCTACTGCACGACACCACACCCGACGAAGACATAGCATCTCTGGACGTCGAAAGTTTATTTACTAACGTACCAGTGGATGAAACATACAAATCATCATGAACAAGATATACCGTCTGAAAAACCACCATTACCGATACCCGAAAAGATCTTAAAAGAGATGCTAGAAGCATGTACAAAGGAAGCCCATTCCTCTCATAGGGGCGAAATATATCGGCAAAAGGACGGCGTAGCAATGGGTTCCCCCCTTGGGGTTCTTTTTGCAAACGCATACATGGCACACACAGAAGAGGTCACTTTTGAAGAAACACCCAAAACCAGAATCGATGGGAGATATATTGATGATATCTTTATCACAACAAAGGGCGAAAATGACATAGATGAATTAGTGAATAAACTCCGAGCAAATTCTACATTGAATTTTACGGTAGAAAAAAGTAATGAGAAAATGCTCCCCTTCTTGGACGTACTTGTGACCCAGAAAAACAACAAATACAATACCACGGTATACACTAAAAGACAGATGCTGGGAGATGCTTAAATGCTAGAGGAGAATGCCCTGATGCATATAAACGGTCTGTGGTAAATGCATACATAAACGTGCCTTAACACACTGTTCGACGTGGAAAGCGACGAACGAAGAAATTAACAGAGTTCAACAGCTGCTCACAAATAACGGGTACCCCAGATGACATGATCCAGCAAGTCAAAAAGAGATTAGAGGCTTTCCAAAACCCGACCCCGAGGGACAACACACAAGACAAAGACAAAGAAATAGTGATATACCATCAGATACCATACAACAACACCACGAAGACGAAAGGAAAGCCCTCCTTGGTATACTGCGAAGAGGACCACCCCACTAGCACCATATAACAAAATAACAGCAAGAATTCACTGCAAGCCAAATCTTACGGCCTCACTGATAATGAAAAATAAATACGCTCCATCGACGAGAAAGAGGTTTGAATCTGATATAGTTTTTTTACAATTTGTCTGTGCTGACGAGCAATGTCAGTCCCCCAAAAAATGCTATATCGGACACACAACATCTACACTCAAACGTCGCATGCAGGCCCACAGAAACCAAGGTGCTATTCACCAGCACTTTGTGGATACCCACAATAAAAAACCATCCCTGCAAGAACTTCTCACAAACACAAAATAATCCACAAGGAAGGCAACTACAATAGTTTGATTGATTTATCAGAAGCCGTCAGCATCGCCACGCAACGCCCACCCACCTTAACATCCAACGCGAGGCAGACCGATCTTTGCCCTCGTGTAGGAGGGCAGACCTTCAGCCGCTTGGAACAAGACCACTACCACACGCGGACAGGAGCGCACACTGACATTTTTGTTAATTAAACATATATGTAATAATATATATTTATGTAAAATTTGTATATAATAACTTACTTTCAACTTTTGATATAATTTATGTTAACATATTTATTTATTTGTCTTATTTTATGTTTCACTATAGTCTTTTGTAAATATTTAAAACTAGGTATCTGGGAATTGTACTACCTTTCCATCCTCATGACGTCACAAAACGCATGTAGGCTCATATTTGTATCAGTACGCTTGATAACGTCAATACGTATAGGTTGACGAAACAGCTGTCGCGTTTTTGTAAAAATACTGGAGTAAATGGAAGAACCCCATTATGTGTCCATTAGTAACATGAACAATGAAGTGAAGAAAATAATTAGAAAATATGAATCAATTTCAAAAAAGCTGGTAAACAGTGAAAAAGCCATTCTATTCAATATATATATATATATATATATATATATATATATATATATATATATATATATATATATATATATATATATATATATATATATATATATATATATATATATATATATATATATATATATATATATATATATATATATATATATATATATATATATATATATATATAATATGTATATATATATATATATATATATATATATATATATATATATATATATATATATATATATATATATATATATATATATATATATATATATATATATATATATATATATATATATATATATATATATATATATATATATATATATATATATATATACATATATATATATCATATATATATATATATATATATATATATATATATATATATATATATATATATATATATATATATATATATACTATATATATATATATATATACTATATATATATTATATATATATATATATATATATATATATATATATATATATATATATATATATATATATATATATATATATAAATATACAGACACATCTGTCGTAATCTGCAGCAAACATTTTATTATTTTTAGATACTCTTACATTTTTTTTTTATTTCAAACCGACAGTTTCAATCATTCTAAGGTACATGTCATAAACCCAGTGATACGGTCATCTTGTTCTTATTTATATACAATTTTCACAACTCATCACACACGAAAAGCTTGAAAAAGCTCTATGTAGAACAAAAACAGCGAATCGTTGCATTTCTCTCGCAACATTTGTGGTGAAATTCCTTGTAATTCCTCTCCACATCAAACCTGTTAGCTATTCTGGGGGTGGGATTGCGGGATTAAGATAAGTCCCCAGACGATGATATTTGCCTCACAATCTCCCCAGGCACCTGGAGCAAAAAGCGGATATGAACTTTGGAAAGGAAAAGAGATCACTTGATTGTTGTTTTATTTTTATTATTTCTTAAACGTTGCGAGAGTCTGAAGATATTCCTCCCGTCGTAGTAGTATAAAGCAATATTGAAATATATCCAGAGGTGGGGAAGAAGTTTTGTTCACTGCTTCTGGGTTTTTGCTGTAACGACTTTGGTAAAGTGTTTCCCTCTTGTTCTGTTTCCTCCAATGGACACGGTGTTCAGGGAGTGCGTCAAAATGCCCAATAAAAGAATGAATGAATTGTAAATTGTCCTTTTATCGGATATGTGTTTTTAATATATATATATATATATATATATATATATATATATATATATATAAAGAAGATATATATATAAATATATATATATATATATATATATATATATATATATATATATATATATATATATATATATATATACTATCATATAAATATATATATATATATATATATATATATATATATAATATATATATATATATATATATATATATATATATATATATATATATATATCTATCTATATATATATATATATATATATATATATATATATATATATATATATATATATATATATATATATATATATATATATATATATATATATATATATATATAAATTTATACATAAGTGTGACTTTGTGTGTACTTAGAGAGATACAGAGACAGAGACTGTAAAATAAGCCCTCTGCTTTAAATAAAAAAAACATTCATATTTGTAAGAAAAGGTAAATCTATTATCCCTTGCCTTATGGGTATTTTGACACTCCCTGAGGACATAGAGAAGACATGACTATATATCTGTAGATATTTCATATTGCTTTATACTAAGACAGGGAAAAATTCTTTATACTTCAGTATTTATTTTCACCTTGGCAAAGTTCATATCTAGTCTCTCTCCAGGTGCCTGGCGAGATTGCGAGGTAAATATCATCGTCTTGGGATTTATCCTAATCCTACCATCCCCAAAATAAGCTCAGAGGTTTGAGTGGAGATGGAAATTAAAGGGTAATTTCACCACAAATGTTGCAAGAGATGCAACAGTTCACTGTTTGCACAACGTAATTTTAGGGCGTTTTAATGGTATAGCATGTGGAATAAAAGTGAGTCTACTGACATGTAATATGAGAAAGAAAATTACCTAAGCAGTGAGTTTTGCACGAGATACAACAATCCACTGTTTGCTCTACGTAGTTTTTCGAGCGTTTCAATGTTAATCATGTGAAGTAAATGTGAACGTTTATATAAATATTGCATTACTAGGAACAAAGTACCCTTAATCTGTAGGCAATAACATATACCTAAGGCAGACAATAATATTGTTATGATATTACTAAGAACTAAATACCTTTATTTATGAGTTATAACGCTCACATAAGAAATTGTGCCTTAGACCCGTAGGGCCGAACCATTTGCCTAACTCTGTCAGAAATGAAAAAAAAAAAAAAAAACAATAATAAAACTTTCGCTAGTAAAACAGATATATCCAGATCCTGCGTAAAGAAAAGATTAACGGTACCGTAAAATAAATCAAGAACGTTCCGCTCGAAGGCAGATATGTTTCTTGAAAAACTATACGTTTAATGATATATAAGTTATCTCAGACAAAATATGTTTCTTGAAAAGTTAAACGTTTAATGATATATCACGATACGTTTAATTATATGTAAGTTATCTCAGACGAAAAATGAAATGAGTAACAGATACGTTACAAACAGGAAAGAACAAGTTTATGGCAAATAATAATAAAACATGCTCAAACATCCACCTAAGTTTAACGAGGCGCAATCCTACCTCCAGCTTACTCGGGATGTGTGCAAGATTTTCCCCTCAATCATAAGTTGCAAACATTATATTCGTAACCGAACGTAAATTAAAACGTGCTAAAATCTACGTTCAAATAGAGCCCTGTTTCACCAACGAAAATTTAAATAAATTGGCTGCATTTTCTTAGAAATATTTTTTTTCTGTAGCGCTTAGCATCTATTTTTTTACATTTTCATTCTAATGACTAAATTATCGATATCCTATCCTAAAATTCGTGTATCTTTAACTCATTGCGAAAACGCCTTTATCAGACCCTTTTTTAATAGACCTTTCTACCCCAACCAACAACAGCAACCAACAGAAAAGTAGTTTGTAGCTAACTTGTGCGAGTAAGTGAAAAATTCATAAAACAAATCCATTTCTATGCAATATGCAGTTTGCAATAATATCGTGTTTACGTTAATGTGAAGAGGTCTGGCAGCGTAAATATTTCATTTTCCACAGGTCTAATGGATGGGATGACGTTGCCTATTGTATGTGCTGTATGTGAATGGCGTTTGTGGGGAAAATATGAGGGTGTGGTTTTGCATTAAATGTCCAAAGCAGTTCAGTTCATCCTGTCGTGGTAAGGAATATCTCGAACAAATGGTGCTTGCTTTCATAAACAAAGTGGTGGAGGTACGCTTCAGTATATCTCTGCCATGTTTTTCGTTTCAGATGGAATATTCTCTCTCTCTTACTCTCTCTCTCTCTCTCTCAATCTCTCAATCTCTCTCTCTCTCTCTCTCCGGCTCTTACTTGCAACCAACTTATAGCCTTTTACATTAACTCCATTTTTTTTTTTCCTGCTATTCAACCTCTTTAACTATTGGCTCTTACCGCAACTGTGAGGTTTTCGCCAAGTTCCACCTTTGGATATACGCAGTCATCTTTATTTCCTGTATCTCTTTATCTTTATCAATTACTCCATCTCCCTCTTAATATACTGTCTTGAGAACTGAATGGCTGAAAATTCTCTGTCTCTGTCTATCTCTCTCTCTCTGTCTCTCTCTCTCTCTCTCTCTCTCTCTCTGTCTGTCTGTGTGTCTCTCTCTCTCTCTCTCTCTCTCTCTCTCTTTCTCTCTATCTCTCTCTCTCTCTCGTCGAAACTATTATAGCTCAAAAGTACAAATATTTACCAGAAACTTCATACATATTGTTAGTTACGGAACTTACACTACACTCTCATTACCATTCATTCTAACCATGCTGTTGCAAAGTTTCTGAATAACAATAAGCTGAGCTTGGTGTTCAAATGATATATCACAAAGCAAATTTGTATGACTTACAGAAACTGAATCTATGGTAAAACAAATCTGTATGAGTTACAGAAACTGAATCAATGGTAAAGCAAATTTGTATGAGTTGCAGAAACAGAATGAGTTACAGCAAACTGAAGAGAGGAGGAGATAGAGAGAGAGAGCGAGAGAGAGAGACATTGCAAAATTCTTTGGTCACTCGGTTGCAAATAAAGAAAAAAACCAAATGGACGCGAGTAAACTTAACAAACCCTGACTGAAATATAAGTTCACCTGATTTTTTTCCGAACGTTTTATTTTCAGGACACCAGGCTCCAAACAGCAGTCCAATACCAGTCCAATACCACCCTCTCAAAAAAAAAAAAAAAAAAAAATACACAGAAAGGTCATATTTGAATGTCGACCTGCCTTTTCTGAACGAATTTTTTCCTCCCTTAAAATCCATGAAGGCTCTAAAAGTATCTTTTTCTATCTGAAATGTTTGCAAAAGGGAAAGAATCTGTATTCTTTCATTTCTTCCAGTTTCTCAAAGCTTTCACTTTGACTTGGTCTCTTTTTTCCTGGTTTATTGAGTCCTTGCATATTTGTTGGCTCCTCGGGGGAGTATGAAGTCGACGTGGTGTGCTTTTCCATTGACAGATGTCAGTCTTCATTGCAAAGCTTGAATGAATTTGAGAATGAAATGTGCAGGCAAGCATATTCCTATAAACATGTCATATATCCTTGGTACGTCTCTCAATGAACTCGGTTTTATCGTTTATCGTTTTAGCTTATTTTATTTTCTATAGCAATGTATTTTTGTCACATCTCTATCTACAATAGTTACCATTACGTCACTATAAATGGATTGAATACTTTTAGAAAGATTCACCATCACATAAAGCTTCAATCTAGTTCACCTAGATGGTCTGAAAGACGAAAGAAAAAAATAGAAATCCTTAATAATTCCGTAGGAAAAATCGTTTCAAGAATAAAATTCGTCCATGGGTGCCTCATTTCTATTCTTAAACGCCAAGACCACCCCACCCCACTATTGTCAAGACCCAATAATAAAAATAAAAATAAAAAATAAATAATAATAATAAAATAAATATTATTATTATTATTATTATCATTATTTTTTTTTTTTTTTTTTGCTCTATCACAGTCCTCCAATTCGAATGGGTGGTATTTATAGTGTGGGGTTCCGGGTTGCATCCTGCCTCCTTAGGAGTCCATCACTTTTCTTACTATGTGTGCCGTTTCTAGGATCACACTCTTCTGCATGAGTCCTGGAGGAGCTACTTAGCCTCTAGTTTTTCTTTTCAGATTCCTTTTTCAGGGATCTTTGGATCGTGCCTAGTGCTCCTATGATTATGGGTACGATTTCCAATGGCCATATCCCATATTCTTTTTATTTCTATTTTCAGATCTGATATTTATCCATTTTTTCCCTCCTCTTTTTTCTCTTCAACTCTGGTGTCCCATGGTATTGCGACATCAATGAGTGATACTTTTTTCTTGACTTTGTCAATCAACGTCATGTCTGGTCGGTATTTGCACGTATCACCCTATCCGTTCTGATACCATAGTCCCAGAGAATCTGGTTGGTGCTCGTACCACTTATTACTCCAAGGTAGCTGATGTTTCTTGCACAGGCTCCAGTGGAGGGCTTTTGCCACTGAATCATGCCTCTTTTTGTACTGGTTCCGTGCAAGTGCCGGGCATTCGCTTGCTATGTGGTTTATGGGTTTCATTTTTCGTATTGCACTTCCTACATATGGGAGAGATGTTATTTCCGCTCTATCGTTCTTTGAACATATCTGGTTCTTAGGGCCTGATCTTGTGCCGCTGTTTATCATTCCTTCAGTTTCCTTCTTTAGCTCTCCCCTCTGAAGCCATTGCCATGTGTCATCGCTGGCTAGTTCTTTAGTCTGTCTCATGTATTGTCCGTGCATTGGTTTGTTGTGCCAGTCCTCTGTTCTGTCTGTCATTCTCCTGTCTCTGTATATTTCTGGGTCTTCGTCTACTTTATTAGTCCTTCTTCCATGCACTCTTTAGCTACTCGTCTTCACTGGTTTTCAGATATTTCCCCAGTGCTCTGTTTTCTGATGTTGACGCAGTCCTCTATACTTAGTAGTCCTCTCCCTCCTTCCTTACGAGTAATGTATAGTCTGTCCGTATTTGCTCTTGGGTGTAGTGCTTTGTGTATTGTCATATTATTATTATCATTATTATTATAATTATTATTATTATTATTATTATTATTATTATTATATTATTATTATTATTATTATTCCCAGTAGACAATTATAACCTATGGTTTCTATTACGATTTTGGTGATAAATTTGGTTATACTTTTTTTTTTTTACAATACATACAAAGACTTATAATATTGGTAATATTTTTTCAACAATAGCTACAAGTCTTCTATTATTGGTGATAAATTTCTTTTTAAACAATAAAAAACAATAAATATTATAGCACTACCTCAGCGGCATATTTATTCCATATAGATAGTCGTTTCAAGGAGAGAAAATATTCATCTCCTAACCGTTCAGACATTTGAGACATTCCGAAGTCTCCAACATACGTTTAAAAGGGAAAACTTGGGGAGGTAGAAAAACTTTTAATAAGAAAAAAAAATTGAGCAGAACTTTTAATTTTAAAGTTTGGTATCGTGGTCCATTAATTATGCGACAGACAAAAATTTTTTTTTGTTTTTTTCCATTTGAATGTTTTCGTCCAGAACTGGTTAGGAATTCGTTAACTTACTAGAGAGAGAGAGAGAGTTTCAAGGATTCCATTTTATCTTTCGAAAATATTTTAGCTTCATCAGTATTGGAGTCGTTAATAGAATGTACCAAACTATACGTGAAAGTTCTATATATTTTTTGTATATAAAAACAAATATATGTATATATATATATATATATATATATATATATATATATAATATATATATATATATATATATATATAGTATATATATTATATATATATATATATATATATATATAGTATATATATATATATATATATATATATATATATATATATATATATATATATATATATATATATATATTTATATATATATTATATATATATATATATAGATATATATATATATATATATATATATATATATATATATATATATATATATATATATATATATATATATATATATATATATATATATATATATATATATATATATATATATATATATATATATATTATATATATAAATAATGACACAAGTCCTAGGAGTGCATAATTATCCCAATAATACAGGTTAAAATAACAAATATGAGCCACAAATAAAAATAAAATAATAAATAAACTATATATGTTTATCTAATGAGTGCTTGGTCATGAACAGTAAAAAAATAAATATATATGTATTTCCTACTTTAAAAAACACGTTGACTGATCATTCCTTCTTTTTTTTCAAGAAGAAAATTCTCTTGCATTTCCCTCGTCTGTATATCAACTGTAGAAACATTTATATTGATGTCCAAGAAACTCTTCTCTTAACCCTTAAACGCCGACTGGACGTATTTTTACGTCGAGATAAATTGTCTGTCCGGGTGCCGACTGGACGTATTTTACGTCGACATACAAAAGTTTTTTTTAAATTCGCGGAAAAATACTTATAGGCCTACCAGCCTAAAACTTTTGAATCACGCGCCTTGGGGAATGCTGGGAGTCCAAGGATCAAAGGCCTTGTTTTGTTTTGAAGCGTGACCCAGGTGCGCATGCGCGATATCCCTTCTTCTCGCTCCAGCCAGCATCAGTAGCGCACCTCCGAGAGCGATCTTTCGTGAAAAGCGTGTTTTTTCTGGACTTGTGCGAGACTTTGAGCATTTGTATTGCTACAAGACATTCCTAGTATATGTCTCAACGACGTGTGAACCGTGAAAGTCGCGTTTTACCCGTCGGAAGGGATCGTGTAAGGCGAGTTTGGACATGGATGCTGGCGAGGGGCCAAGCACCCAGCATGACCCCGCGCCTCAAGGCCGTTCTGTGCGGCACGTGTGTCTGAAAGTGTTTCGGAAAACATCGTATGCTTTGGTTACCCCTAGAAGCATGTGGGCAACCTTAGGGCATTCGTAGGCATTTTGGGAGGCCTCAACAAGGGACATAGACTTAATATCTTTCGGAGCTTGATCGGGAACATGTCGCAAGTCCTTATTTGATGGCGGATGGTCATCGAGTGATGAGGACATCAGTCCTGATGAAAGTGAGGATGAATATTTGCCCCCAATGTCCGTTCGAGGCTCAACATCCCGAAAGTGAGCTCGAATTCAGTGCATACGAGGGGGAATCTGAGGGAGGGGGAGGGGGAGGGTGGGGAGGGTGGGGATACGGGCTCAAGTTTTATCGCAGAGGACGATACAGAAAGTGAGGGCCTAAGTGAGGGTGATGGGCCAACGGGGGGGGGGGGGGGGTAGTGTGCATCGTGCCCGCACCCGTCGCGTGCGCGCGCACGGGCACGTAGAAGGTCGGCTCGTCGCGCCAGCCAAGGTGAAGGTCGGTCGTCGGAGAGTGACGAGGGGTGGACGGAGGACCCCACCCCTCCTAACATGCACCCTTCACGGCAACCCCTGGGATGACCGTACCAATAAACCCCTGACTGTTTTGGATTCATCCAGCTTTTCCTGACGCGGGAATTGCTGGAATACCTGGTACACGAGGACGGTGGAACTTACGCTCGGTACTGCCGGTATGAGCTGAAGACGACCTTGTCGTATTACTGGCGGGGTTGCAACCTCATTGACATGGCACATTTTTGGGCTCCACATTTATTTTGGTTTGACACCTGCTATCGACGTCAGGCAATATTGGAAGAGAAGTTATTTTTTATGTATGCCGAATGTGCCTGGCGTTATGTCCCGTGATAATTCCTGGCAATGGACAGGTACTCAAACGCCTTCAACCGAAGGGCCCCATACCCCGGAATAACAGTGATCGCCTCATTTTAGTGCGTACAGTGTTGGATTATATCCGTGAGCGGTGTAGTAATCTCGTGATTCCTGGAAAGAACCTGTCTTTGGATGAGGGGATGATGCCTTACAAAGGACGTCTTAGTATAAAAGTGTATAACCCAAGAAGCCAAAGAAATATGGTGTGAAATTCTTTCTCATCATTACCGAGGCCAACACGGATACGTTGTGGACTTTTCAGTGTATACCGGGGTATTCTCCACGCTGCTTGACATGTATTCAACCTTGTGGGGGGACGTTTCCGTAACCAGGGAATATCACCTGTTTATGGATAATATTATATATCTCGGTATCCCTGGCCCAGGAACTGTATGAAGCAGGTGTTCACGTCAGTGGTACCCTTCGGTTGGTGCGTGGGGCCCCGAAGTGCTCAAGAGGTTCGCTAGTCCATCCGCAACACCTGGCAAGAGGAGAGACAGAGTGGCGGCGGAAGGGCGCTGTCTTCGTCATCTGTTGGAAGGGTGTCGACTCGTCCCCATGATTACGACGAGTCATGCAACCCATCCAAGAAGAGATCGTGACAGCGGAAGAAGACACGTCGACAGGAGGGCCGAGTTGTGTTTGAGGAGTTTTCGTACCGAGCGGCCTACTGTTCATTGGGCACTACAACAGGTACATGGGAGGAGTTGATCTCTTTGATCAGCTCATCCAGTACTATCCCTTCGCCAGGTAGAACCAGAAGGTGGACACAGAAGCTCCTCAAATACATCCTTCAGTTGGTCCCTCCAAAATGCCTACATACTGTACTGTGGGTACCGCGGTGAAAATCTTCCGAGGTTGACCCACGTACAGTTCCTAGAGGTATCCGGGAATGCCCTCATCAACTTCGATCCCGATGAGTGGCCTTCCATAACTGACCCCCTGCCCCGAGCTGCAGATCTGCCCCTAGAGGAAAAGGGGCAGATAGGAGGGCCAACTTCGCTCGACCTGCCGCCGCCCCTGCTGCCGCCGCCCCTGCTGACGACCGCCCCTGCTGACGACGCCCTGCTGACGTCTGACCCCTGCCCCTGTGCCGCCGCCCCTGCTGCCGCCGCCCCTGCTGACGACGCCCCTCTTGCTGCCGGGCCCCGCCCATCACGCTTCTCGTCGGGTAGTGGAGACCCTGCGTGTCGGCTGCAGCCAGGGGAACACATACTGGAGGCCTTAGAAGGGCGAAGGCAGAAACGGTGCCGGGTGTGCCATATGAATGGCAGAAGGAGAGATACCCGGTTCTTCTGTCGTCTCTGCAAAGTGCTCTTTGCAGGATAGGGGAGTGTGACCGAAAGTATCACACTAAGGTCATGTATTGGAGCGCGACCCCTAAACCGACAGCGGAGGGCGCACGGGGCCGCCGGTCCATCAGCAGTAAGGGCGCGCGTCTCCCTCCTCCACCTGTACCTCGTCATGTCGAGTGGAAAAAAATGCAAGACTCTTCAATGGAGGAGGGAGAAAACAAGAATAGAACGAAGAGTCAGGATTACGAGTGAGTATTCTGCATTTATTTTATATTTAGTTTTATATTTATTACAATTTTTTATATATCTGAATGTGTGCATGATAAAAAATAATAATAAGACATTTCATTGTATGCGAAAAGAAAAGAAGTGTCACCTGCATTCCTTTTATTTATGTATTGGTACCAGAATCGAAGAATGTAATATATATATTTTACGTATAAAAAAAATTATATATATATATATATATATATATATATATATATAGATATATATATATATATATATATATATATATATATATATATATATATATATATATATATATATATATATATATATATATATATATATATATATATATATATATATATATATATAAATATATTTTTTTTTTGGGGGTAAGCAAATTACTTACAGTCTAGTAATATTCAATCATTTACCTTCACTTTAAAACAAATTGCAAGTCTCTAGAACAATATCTCGATTTATGGTGAATATTTGAAAAAAATATTTTTATTCCGTCCGCGCGCCGATTCTCGGCCAGAAATCTCGGAAACGCGTAGGTCACATTCTCTAATATTTGTGCTTTTCATATTAAGCTTATTTTTATAGTTTTATATATGGAAATGTGCGCAAAAACATGCACAATATAACAAAAAAATATTGGAAGGTTGTAGCATATCATTTTTGAAATATTTGCATATAAAGTACGATAAGTACGAAAAAAACTACGATCGGTCAACTTTGACTCAACCGAAAAGGTCAAAAAACGCATTATAAACATAAAAATCTTATAGTTTAGTAATATTCAATCATTTATCTAATTTTAAAACATATTGCAAGTTTCTAGAACAATATCTCGATTTATGGTGAATTTTTGAAAAAAATATTTTTTTCCACTCCGCGCGACGATTTTCGGCCGAAAAGCTCGGAAACCACGTAGGTCACATTCTCCTAATATTTGAGCCTTTCATATTACGCTTTCTTATAGTTTTATATATGGAAATGGTGCGCAAAAACATGCACAATATAACAAAAAATATTGGAAGGTTGTAGCATTTACCATTTTTTGAAATATTTGCATATAAAGTACGATAAGTACGAAAAAAACTACGATCGGTCAAGTTTCGAATCAACCGAAAAAGGCAAAACAAAAAACGCATTTATAACAACATAAAAACCTTACAGTCTAGTAATATTCAGTCATCTATCTTCAATTTAAAACATATTGCAAGTCTCTAGAACAATATCTCGATTTATGGTGAAGTATTGAAAAAAAAAATATTTTTATTCCGTCCGCGCGCCGATTCTCGGCCGAAAATCTCGTGGAAACGCGTAGGTCACATTCTCCTAATATTGTGCCTTTTCATATTACGCTTTTTTTTAAATTTTTTTTTTTATATATGAAAATGTGCGCAAAAACATGCACAATATAACAAAAAATATTGGAAGGTTGTAGCATTTATAAATTTTGAAATATTTTGCATATAAAGTACGATAAGTAACGAAAAAAAACACTACGATCGGTCAACTTTGACTCAACCGAAAAGGTCAAAAAACGCATTTATAACATAAAAATCTATCTTAGTAGTAGTATTCATTCAATATTTATCTTCATTTTAAAACATATTGCAAGTCTCTAGAACAATATCTCGATTTATGGTAAATTTTTGAAAAAAATATTTTTATTCCGTCCGCGCGCCGATTCTCGGCCGAAAATCTCGGAAACGCGTAGGTCACATTCTCCTAATATTTGAGCCTTTCATATTACGCTTCTTTTAAAGTTTTATATATGATGCGCAAAAACATGCACAATATAACAAAATTATTGGAATTGGAAGGTTGTAGCATTTATCATTTTTTGAAATTATTTGCATATACGTACGATAAGTACGAAAAAAACTACGATCGGTCAACTTTGACTTAACCGAAAAGGTCAAAAAAAACGCATATATAACATAAAAATCTTACAGTCTCGTAATATTCAATCATTTATCTTCAATTTAAAACATATTGCAAGTCTCTAGAACAATATCTCGATTTATGGTGAATATTTGAAAAAAATATTTTTATTCCAAACCGCGCGCCGATTCTCGGCCGAAAAATCTCGGAAACGCGTAGGTCACATTCTCCTAATATTTGAGCCTTTTCATATTACGCTTTTTTTAAAGTTTTATACATGAAAATGTCGCAAAAAAAACATGCACAATATAACAAAAAATATTGGAAGGATGTAGCATTTATCATTTTTGAAATATTTGCATATAAAGTACGATAAGTACGAAAAAAACTACGATCGGTCAACTTTGACTCAACCGAAAAGGTCAAAAAACGCATTTATAACATAAAAATCTACAGTCTAGTATATTCAATCATTTATCTTAATTTTAAAACATATTGCAAGTCTCTAGAACAATATCTCGATTTATGGTAAAATTTTGAAAAAAAAAATATTTTTATTCCGTCCGCGCGCGCGATTCTCGGCCGAAAATCGGTCGGAAAACGCGTAGGTCACATTCTCCTAATATTTGAGCCTTTTCATATTACGCTTTTTTTTTTTAAAGTTTTATATATGAAAATGTGCGCAAAAACATGCAAATATAACAAAAATTATTGGAAGGTTGTAGCATTTCACATTTTTTTTTATATATTTGCATATAAAAAATTTTTTTTTAACAAAATAAAATTCGACATTTGGTCAACTTTAAACGCGTTCGAAATGGTAAAAAACTGCATATGTAAGCTAAAACTCTTACAGTATTCGTAATATTCAATCATTTTCCTTAATTTTGAAAACAAATTGCAAGTCTCTATAACAATATTTCGATTTATGGTGAATTTTTAGAAAAATTATTTTTGTTTTTTACATCCGCGCGCTACGAATTCATGCATCATTTTGTGATAATATTTTCTCTGTGTTGCTTTTATCGTTTTACAATGTGTTATATATCAAAATGATTGCAATTTAGTGCAAATTACAACGAAAAAAAAAGTAACTTGTTACCTCTAACCGTTTGGCGCACAGCGCGATTTGAATACAATTATATATGAAATTTCGTTTTTGCGCTATCATATATCGCATTATTATATATGATAATGATAATTTTTTTCATTTCTGATGTTTGCATACTAAACTTCAAGCAATGAGAAAAAAACGGAGCCAAAAATGAACTCTTAATCTTGAAACTAAGCGCGCTGTGATTTTTTGAAAAAAATATTTTTTCCGCTTACGCGCTCACTCTCAAACCCCTCCGGCACACGCAATCATTTTTTTTATTTACCGCTCCGGCGTTTAAGGGTTAAGCAATACCTGTTCCTCGACATTTTAAGCCTCTTTAGTTCTTTACCCACCCACCAGCTTCCCTTCGTCTTTTCTTGGAAGACTGATATCACATTCACCTTACACCGAAAAGAAAAAAAAAAAGACTTCAGGATCCTTTCACTGACGTTATCTGAAAGGCATTAGGTATGTAAATTCCCCCCTCTTCGCCTTACTCATCCTTTCCCAATCCTCGCGTGAGCGGGAGAAGAAGATGGAAAATCGTCCATGAAAAGAATATGTGGAGTGGAATAAATGGGCCGTCTGAGGTTGCGTTCACACTACAAAAAAAAAAAAAAAAAAAAAAAAAAAAAAAAAAAAAAAAAACGCCGTCAACATGTCAGCGACTTATTTCACTCATGTCACAAGCATGTTGAATTCAACTCTAAAACATGTTGAATACAAGTCACAAACAAGTTAAATGTGTCACAAGCATGTTGAATACAAGTCACAAACATGTTGAATGTCACAAACAAGTTGAATATGTCACAAGAATGTTGAATACAATTCACAAACATGTTGGATATGCCACAAACATGTAATATACAAGTCACAAACATGCTATTATATCACAAACAAGTGAAACATGTAAGAAAAAGTTATATACAAGTCAAAACGTATTAAATACAAGTGACAAACAAGTAGACTTTGTCACATCACAAGCAAGTAGAATTTAAGTCACAAACATATAATACACAAGTCACAAACAATTTGAATACAAGTCACAAACAAGTTGAATATAAGTCAGAAACAAGTTGAAAATGGCACAAGTATGTCGGATACAAGTCATAAACAATCTAAAAAACGAGTCAATGACTTGTTGAAAGTCACAACCACTGCATTTACTGAGGGTCTGTACTCCACTTCCCCCGCCGTTGATTTGTTACCAACCTGCTGCACTAATGCACGCGACCACTCGAAGGAACAGTGGTGAGAATTAAAACCACTTCACGAAATGAAAGGGAATGGTTTGAAAAAAATCTTACCCTTCGCCGTTACCCGAGGAAATATGCCAGTTGGCCACTCATTTATTTTTGAAAATGTCTAGACACTTCGTCGTTGGACTTATATATATTCTGTAATGGCGCCATCTAACCGTTTGGTCAAATCATGATGTTTCAGAAAAAAAAAGATAGTGAATTTTGGAAAAAGAAGTGCGACAGATGGAGACGAATGATAATAAAAAAAAGACAGGTGAAAAAAACGAATATTACAGTACGAAGAAAACGTGTTTTCAATTCATAATTATAAGCCTTAATAACGGAAAGGGAAATGTGCGCAATGGTCCGTTAACGAAGGTATAAACTTGATATGAACGAAACAAAATGCCTGATGGAATAAATAAATAATTCTTCTAAGGAGTTACCTGAAGAGTAGGTCAGTGCGTAATAACTATATTAAGCGGGGTAAACATTCTGGCTCAATGCACAGTATGCTAATGCAACATTACTTACACAAGTAATAAGTTGGCGATGCGTTTACCCTTTTCCAGTAACAAAATCTTTACCTTGACTGAGGAAACTCAAAATAGAATAATTATTCTGAATGTCTGAGCCTTAAGCAAAATGCAAATGAAAAATGAAGATATTTTGTCTCATTATAATGTAAAAACAAAATAATTCAAACATCCAGCTCACACTTGTTAAAAGAACGCTCTCGGGAGGAAGGCTGGATTTTTATTTATCCTTTCTGTTTAGCACACCGTGTTTTGCTCTATAAACACTGATGGGACACGAGATAAAAACACTTCCTCTTGGAGAGAAGATTTTCGCAGCGAAATAGAAGTGACAGAATGTTGGAAGCCAAGAGCCAATGTCATTCGGTCTTGTACAGACGTCAGTTATCCTAAAACTATTGTAGATAATCGTATAAATGGAAAGCTACGTGCACCAGAAATAAAAAAAGCTTGTAAAAAATATTTAAAAGATTGGAAATAAAGATATGAAATTAAAACGACAATGTTAGAGGGATGAAATTATTAAGATTAAAACAATACCAAGGATACATACGTACAGTTAGTGTTTCATTGAGTATTTTGTATTATTTTGCACAATTCGATACATTCAGGGAGCGACTGTTCAACTCCTCATGTTTTAAAAAGAAATTTTAACGACTGTGTTTTAATTATTGCTTCGTGCAATCTTACAAAATTCCGCACAGTTAGTGTTTCTGATTACTTTACTGCATTCTTATTCATTAATTCGTGTGGGGATCGAATTAATTATTATTATTATTATTATTATTATTTATTATTATTATTATTGTTGTTGTTGTTGTTGTTGTTGTTGTTGTTATTAGTTTATTATTATTATTATTAAATCAGTAGATCAAACCTATTCACATAGAACAAGCACACCAAAGGAGCCATTTGACTTGAAATTCAAGCTTCCTAAGAACGTTGGATTCAACCTCCCACCCCATCACCCCCCAACACTGCAGCAGTAATTGATCGTGACAAGGGTACAGAGCCAGTGATTTTTCATCGCCCTGGGTGAGACGCTAACCCGCGAAGTCTGAGTGGCATTCCACGACACTCACCACTATACCAGCGGGCCGGTATTTGTGTAATTAGATGAAAATAGTCACTACCTAAAATGAATTATGAGCGGTACACAAATTAGAACTGATATAAACTTGGAGGGGACAAAATATACGTGATAGAACAGCTTTGAGGCGCAATAATTTTAACAATTTGAGAGAGAGAGAGAGAGAGAGAGAGAGAGAGAGAGAGAGAGAGACTCATATTCTAGATAACTTCCAGATTTTGAGACAGACAGACAGCGATGAAGAGAGATGAAATTAGGTGAATCATATTTTCGATAACATTCAGACTCTGAAAGGGAGAGAGAGAGAGAGAGAGAGAGAGAGACTATATTCTAGATAACTTCCAGATTTGAGACAGACAGACAGCGATGAGAGAGATGAAATTAGGTGAATCATATTTTCGATAACATTCAGACTCTGAAAGGAAGAGAGAGAGAGAGAGAGAGAGAGAGAGAGAGAGAGATGACAGTAAAACATAAATTTCAATCCAAGTAAAGTTGCAAACCCCTTTTTTTGAAAAGTAAACCAGACACACAAAAACCTTGTCCTTCGAACGCAAAATTCTTTGACCTGTGGCAAAACAGGAGAGTATTTCAAAGGCCTTGTTTGCTTAACCACGTCGTTACTTGTCACTGTCGTCGCTTAAGACGCAAAAACATGTCTCTATCACCGAGGCAAAATGCGTCCTTTTTTTTATCTTTTGTATTTTCGGATTTTAGTTTAAATATAATTTTACAGCTATATATCTTTATATAATAATATTACTAATATATAATATATATATATATATATATATAGATATATATATATATATATATATATATATATATATATATGATATATAGTATATATATGATATATATATATATATATCTAGTATATATATATCTATATCTATTATTATATATATATATATTATATAATATATATTAAATAAATTATATATATATATATATATATATATATAGTATTTCTATATATATCTAATATAGATATATATATATATTTATATATAATTATATACTAAATATATTCAATAATATTATAATATAATATAATAATATATATATAGTATATATAGTATTAATATATATATATATCTTATATATATAATATATATATATATATATATAATATATACATTATAATATTATAGATATAATAGTATATATATAATTATATATATATTATATGTATTTATTTTTGCTCTACCACAGTCCTCCAATTCGACTGGGTGGTATTTATAGTGTAAGGTTTCTGGTTGCTTCCTAGCTCCTTAGGAGTCCATCACTTTTCTAATATGTGCGCCGTTCCTAGATCACACTCTTCTTCATGAATCCTAGTTTTCTAGTTTTTCTAGATTCCTTTTCAGGGATCTTGGGATCGTGCCTAGTGTTCCTATGATTATGGGTACAATTTCCATTGGCATATCCCATATCCTTCTTATTTCTATTTTTAGGTCTTGGTACTTATCCATTTTTTCCCCTCTATTATTATTATTATTATATTATTATTATTATTATTATTATTAATTATTATTATTATTATTATTAGCAAGAGGGCTGGGTTTGATGTCTTGGAAGTCCGAATTATTATTATCATCATCATCACACCATTATCTTATTATTATTATTATTATTATTATTATTATTATTATTATTATTATTATTACTAGAAGTGAACCCACCCTTTATTCTTAAGGAAGAAGCCGACATTGACCCAATGACATGAAATTTAAACTTCCAAAGGGAATGGTGTTCATTGCAAAAAAGTTACATAAGTTAATGGGATATAAAGGAAGAAGTGATTGGTTATTAGAAAAAAAAATGAAGTAATTTACAAATTTACAAAATAAAGTTGATAAATATGTAAGTAAATATAGAAATACAAGGAGACTGGACTTATTTTTATCGAATAATTGACTGAATATTTGAAAGTTTCAACATCGTGAGAGCTGAGTTATAATTTTACAGTTTTTTTTTTTAAATTGAAGAATGGAGGTAAACATTACAAAATATTAATGATATGAGACCCAGACGATATTTTAAAAACGTTAATTGTCATTATACAAGACATGACGAATATTCTCATGATAAATATCTTTATGTTTTGCTTTCAAGAATTAATATATATATATATATATATATATATATATATATATATATATATATATATATATATATATATATATATATATATATATATATATATATATATATATATATAATCTTAATCATCATCAAATACTCCAGTTAAAAATTAACATAGAATCAATACCCTTCACTTCTTTTTAGGTTGAAGGAGTTATCATAAAAATAAATACTGATAATCTTCATATAAAAAATGCCTTTTACTTCGAATAACCATCAGTCACTCGGGGAAACATCGTATGACATTACGGCCGTCATTTCGCAAAACGGAAGGGGTCAGGGCAGTAAAAATATTGCGCTGAATGTATTTACCCTCTGAATTGGCAGTCACAGATAATAGCACTGGCACTGGATAATAACTTGAATGAATTCAAGTATTTCGGAAGGAAGGAAGGAGACGTAACGAAGAATATATTTGCGGTCCAAAAATGCTGATTCAATCGTGAACTCATGAATATTTCCCATGGAGTGATATTGGCTTCTATTGAGAGAGAGAGAGAGAGAGAGAGAGAGAGAGAGAGAGAGAGAGAGAGAGAGCAAAAGGAATGGAGTGATTATTCAGTAATCCAGATGCAATGTCCCTTGTGCAAATCACTGTCTCGTTCTGAAAGGAAGATGTAAAAGGTCGAATACCCTTGGCATTGTTGTTAATAGGTCAAGCGGCGAAGTCCACAGTTTGCTTATTCGTGTAAATATTTTGGAGTGACTTTTGATTACCCAAAAAATTCAGATATATATATATATTATATATATATATATATATATATATATATATATATATATATATATATATATATATATATATATACATGATATATATATTATACATACATATATTATATATATATATATATATATATATATATATATATAGTATATATATATATTTATATATGTGTAAAATATATATATATATATATATATATATATATATATATATATATATATATATATATATGCTTAAAAAAAATCACAGTAAATGCACGTGGCTTCAATAATTGGAACGAATACCACAGGAAAATGATAGGCAGAAATCCAAGCGCTTTTTCCAAGGAACACTGGATTTCTGCCAATCAGTTTCCAGGTGGTATTCGCTTTTAATATATATATATATATATATATATATATATATATATATATATATATATATATATATATATATATATATATATATATATACATATACCCACTAGCCTCGCACGCAGGCACCCTAGCATAATCACTCCAATTTCAGGGACATTTTCATGATTAGAAGCAAAAATAAAATTGTTCATCACTGCAATGAGTATCGGGGCGACTGAAACAGATGATGTCTGTGAAGTTTATATTGTTGAGCGGATAAAGCAATTTAGATGCAAATCTTTACTGATGATCTCTATTCAGGCATTGGACAAATGTTCATTTTATTTTTTTTTTCTATTTCTCTTTTATGAGTCAAACCAATTCATTACCCTGTAAAGACTACTTGATTTATGTGCAATAATGTCATTTGTCCAGACTTCGGTTTTTAAAATATTTTTTCTTCTTTTTGGGTGGGGTCAAAATGGCTTTATCTTAATTCACTGTCTGGCGATGGTGTTTCCTGTTTTATGAATATAAGTAGTGAACACCGTTTATTGTAGTTATCCTATCATATTAAACGTCTATCACATTTTAGTTGAAGAATAATCCCAAAATTAATCACCTATGCCTTGTTAAACTCAGCTATCTAGGTATCACTTAGAATATAAACAAGTGAATCTCGATGTTTTTCTCTCACTCTGTTGGGACGTAAGTCGGGTTCATTACTCCTTAGCTAAAATT
Source organism: Macrobrachium nipponense (assembly GCF_015104395.2). Lineage (NCBI taxonomy): Eukaryota > Metazoa > Arthropoda > Malacostraca > Decapoda > Palaemonidae > Macrobrachium > Macrobrachium nipponense. The sequence goes on along the minus strand of NC_061110.1, from coordinate 5,020,556 downwards.
TACCAGTTTTTCTTTTTATTTTTTGGTGTTCAATCTTTATCATCTGCTTCAGCATCCATATTCATACGCAGTTAACTCATTCGTACATATTTAAGTATGTACACGCAAACACAGACACACACACATACACACACGCACAAACAAGAACCACAAGAATTGTGTATGGTAATTTTATAGACTGAGGATGCACTGAGTAATGTGCAAAACGTATCTTGATTAAAACCACGACTTTTAACATGGGTTTTGCTGAACCCTGCTGTGATATTATGCCTCATCTAGAGCTTTATATATATATATATATATATATATATATATATATATATATATATATATATATATATATATATATATATATATATATATACATATATATATATATATATATATATATATATATATATATATATATATATATATATATATATATATATATATATATAGTATATATATATATATATATATATACACACACACATATATATATATATATATATATATATATATATATATATATATATATATATATATATATATATATATATATATATATATACACACACACATATATATATATATATATATATATATATATATATATATTATATATAATATATATATATATATATATATATATTAAAAATAAATAAAGCTTTCAAACAGAATATTCGAAACCAGTAAATGAAATGGAAGAAATGGAGTGTTCATAATTAGATAAAAAACAAATCCCATTTCCTTAAGAGTTATCTCAGACAAAATATGTTTCTCGAAAAGGTTAACGTTTAAAGATATATAAGTTATCTTAAACAAAATATGTTTTTTGAAAAGTTATACATTTAATGATATATCAGGATTCGTTTAATTATATGTAAGTTATCTCAGACGAAAAATGAAATGAGTAACAGAAACTTTACAGAGAGAAAAGAACAGGTTTATGGCAAATAATAATGAAACATGCTCAAACATCAATCTAAGTTTAACGAGGCGCAATCCTACCTCCAGCTTACTCGGGATGTGTGCAAGATTTTCCCCTCACTCATAAGTTGCAAACATTATATTCGTAACCGAACGTAGATTAAAACGTGCTAAAATCTACGTTCAAATAGAGCCCTGTTTCACCAACGAAAATTTAAATAAATTGGTTATATAATTATTAAAAATATTTTTTTCTATTGCGTTTAGCATTTATTTTTTTTACATTTTCATTCTAATGAATAAATCATCCTATACTAAAATTCGTGTATCTTTAACTCAACGCGAAACTCCCTTTTCAGACCTTTATAATAGACCTTTCCTACCCTCCCCAACAACAACAACAGCAAAGTAGTTTGTAGAGTAAGTGAAAATTCACAACCATTTCTATGCAATATCCAGTTTGCAATAATATCGTGTTTACGTTAATGTAAAGAGGTCTGGCAGCGTAAATATTTCATTTTCCACAGGTCTAATGGATGGGATGACGTCGCCTAATGTATGTGCTGTATGTGAATGGCGTTTGTGGGGAAAATATGAGGGTGTGGTTTTGCGTTAAATGTCCAAAGCAGTTCAGTTCATCCTGTCGTGGTAAGGAATATCTCGAACAAATGGTGCTTGCTTTCATAAACAAAGTGGTGGTGGTACGCTTCAGTCTATCTCTGCTATATTTTTCCGTTTCAGATGGATTCTCGACTCTCTCTCGCTCCTCCCCTCTCTCTCCTCTCTCTCTCGCTCTCTCTCTCTCTCTCTCTCTCTGCTCTCTCTCTCTCTCTCTCTCGGCTCTCACTTCCGGCTTAACTTGCCAACTTTTAGCCTTTAAATTTACCACCTCCACTCCCTTTTCCTGCTGTCCAACCACTTTAACTATTGCTTCTTAACGCAACTGTGAGGTTTTCGCCAAATTCCACCTTTGGATATACGCCCCAGTGATCTTTATTTCCTTTATCTCTTTATCTTTATCAATTACTCCAGCTCCCTCTTTTTTTTATTGTCTTGAGAACAATGAACCTGGCTGAAATTGCTCTCTCTCTCTCTCTCTCGTCGAAACTATTGTAGCTTAAAGCACTGTACAGATATTTACCTGAAACTTCATAACATATTATTAGTTTCGGAACTTACAATTCATTCTAACCAGTGCTTGTGGCAAAGTATCTGAATAACAATAAGCTGAGCTTGTTGTTCAATGATATAATAAAGCAAATTTGTATGATATACAGAAAACTGAATCCATGGTAAAACAAAATCTGTATGAGTTACAGAAACAAAAACTGAATCAATGGTAAAGCAAATTTGTATGAGTTACAGAAACAGAATTTGTGCTAAAGAAAATCTGTTTGGGTTACAGAAACTGAATCAAAAAAAAAAAAAAAAACTAGTATGAGTTACCGAAACTGAATAAAAAAAAACTAGAATGAGTTACAGAAACTGAGAGAGAGAGAGAGAGAGAGAGAGAGAGAGAGAGAGAGAGAGAAACATTGCAAGATTCTTTGGTCACTCGGTTGCAAAGAAAGAAAAAAAACAAATGGACGAGAGTAAACTTAACAAACCCTGACTGAAATATAAGTTCACCTGATTTTTTTCCGAACGTTTTATTTTCAGGACACCAGACCCCAGACAGCAGTCCAATACCAGTCCAATACCACCTCTCAAAAAGAAAAAAAAAAAAAAAAAAAAAGAAAAAAAAAAAAAAAAAAAAAAAAAAAAAACACAGAAAGGTCATCTTAGTTAAATGTCGACCTGTCTTTTCTGAACGAATTTTTTCCTCCCTTAAAATCCATGAAGGCTCTAAAAGTATCTTTTTCTATCTGGAATGTTTGCAAAAGGGAAAGAATCTGGACTCTTTCATTTCTTCCAGTTTCTCAAAGCTTTTACTTTGACTTGATCTCTTTTCCTGGTTTATTGTATGGCCTTGCATATTTGTTGGCTCCTCTGGGGAGTATGAAGTCGACGTGGTGTTTTTTCCAATGACAGATGTCAGTCTTCATTGCAAAGCTTGAAGGAATTTGAGAATGAAATGTGCAGGCAAGCATATTCCCATAACATGTCATATATCCTTGGTACGTTTCTCAATGAACTCGGTTTTATCGTTATTGTTTTAGCATATTTTATTTTCTATAGCAATGTATTTTGTCACATCTCTATCTACAATAGTTACCATTTACCTCACTATAAATGGATTGAAAGCTTTTAGGGAGATTCACCATCACATGAAGCTTCAATCTAGCTCACCTAGATGGTCAGAAAGACGAAAGAGAAAAATAGAAAGCCTTAATAATTCCATAGGAAAAATCTTCTTACGAATAAAATTCGTCCATGAGTGCGTCATTTCTATTCTTAAGCACCAAGACCACCCCAACCCACTATTGTCTAGTCCTAAGTTCCCCCACCGGCCCCAACCCACCCTAAAAAATATTGAATTCATTCCTCCCTTACATTTAAGTAGAATGTGAGGGAACCGACATTTCTAGTCCAGAAATGAGACGAGCACAAAGGAGGGAGGAAAAGCGAAATGGACAGCGTCTACTTAAGGGCTTGTTCCTAAAGGATCTCGGGTTTGCAGGATGGTGATAGGATGGGTCATATAGGATGTTTTAGGGGTCAGGAGGGAATCCTTAAGCCTGTTCTTTCTACGTCGTTCTTGTAATTTTACCACTGCTCAGTTTATTTCTCCTACTTTGTTGTGTGATGATGACTTTTCTTAAATTACGGTTAATTGATCTTATTCAGTCATTCCCCTCTAAAGATACCATAACTTAACATTAATCTGTTAATGGTAAGAAGCGCGTATTCAGTGTTCAAACTCTGCTTCTGGTCTAGAACTTAAAGGGGAAGGAATGAGCTTTTACATAATCGTCAATGAAAATCAGGTCATTTCTATAAAAAGTTACTGTAAGTCTTCACATTTCCATTAATGGTGAGGAAAATGTATTTAGTATTCAAGTTCTGCCTCTAGTCAAGAATTGAATGAGGATTAGATAGACTTTTATATCTCAACTTCGTTCTCGAATGTAGTAATTCTATTTATTCTTTTAATAAGTGGTATCTTTTCTTTGTGCATTTCCATCTACCTCCTATTACTTTTTCTTAATGAACACCATATTTCTTTAAAGCTTGAATTGCATATGAATAGGTTTCATCTTCTAAGTAATAATAATAATAAAGTCGTTATTACTATCAGCTTAAATTTTCAGTAAACAGATTAAAAAAAAAACTTTTTATAATAAAAAAAAAAGTTCTTCGTTGCGTTTCCCTGAATCACCCAACTTTTAAAAATTGTTCAGGAAAATATTAAACATTTCATCATTTTTCTGGATTTTTTTTTCTTTTTTATTTGTCATGATTTGTAATATGTCCATTTGCATTAATTACTCAGTTTTTCTTCCCAACGTGCTATATTAAAAACGGTATTGGGTACTCTCTCTCTCTCTCTCTCTCTCTCTCTCTCTCTCTTTCATTGGATGGGATGGCTAAAAGTCTGGAACTGGTATTAGTAATAAGAATAATGTCTCGGTTATCTTTCTCTGTAAATATAACCAGAAATATTATGAACATAGAATTTGGAATCGGATGAAATCTGTGAAACATTCTTAACAAAATCTCAAAGATCTCGGTAATCTTAGTAAACGATAACGAAATATTATGAGCGTAAAGTCTTCTCCAATAAAATGATAATTGCAAACAAAATCGGGCCAGAATTTGTGAAAACTCGTAGTGTACTATTTAAGATAACTAACGAAACGCTGTGAATGTTAAATGAAAATAGTAAAAAATTATTTAAAGAATTTCACAAACCCAGGGACTGTTCACAATGCTACAACGAAACGACGTGACCGTATAATGAAAATTGTAAAAATATTATTTCTAAAATTTCACAAACTAATAGTCTGTTGACAACGCTATAACGAAATACTGTGAACGTATAATGAAAATTGTTAAAAAATTATCTTTAGAATTTCACAAACTCATAGTCCGCTTACGACACTATAACGCAAGGCTGTGAACCTAAAATGAAAATTGTAAAAGGTGAAGATAAAAATTCACAAACCCATGGCCGGTTTACAAAGCTATAACGAAACGCTGTGAACGTAAACTGAAAATTCTAAAAAAAAAAAAAAAACAGTGTTAAAAATTCCCACTCCAAACATTTTCCCTCTAAACCCCTGGAGACTGGTTGTTACAGAGATCCATTGTGATGACTGTAATTACTGCGGACCTGCAGAGCGTTGAAAAACCTCCTGACAGGAGAACTCTCTTGGGGATCGTCAATCCTTCTTGATATTTTCCACAAGTTTTATTTCATTTTTTTATAACTTTTAAGGAATTTTGTGTGCGCTTAACTTCCAGCTTGTTTTTTAGGGGCTTTTGTAGCATGTGTTCAGTAGGCAATTTTGTTATGATGTGAATTTCCTAATTACATTTATTACTTTGTAATGATGTTATCTATACATTACACATTCCCATTCGTGTTTGTGTACCTGTTTATGCATCTATATCCATGTTACAGAGGGCTGTGATCCCCTGTATTCTGTAACTAGCTATAGCATACAATGTAGTATAGGATATGATTCCAACATCCACTCATTTCCAAAGTTTTTTTTTCCTGCTTTTACAAATTCTAAGAATGGGAATATGGTAGTAATAGATCTAGGACAATAGCTTCCACTACATATCCATGTAGAATTCACATTTATTTGTTGGTCTTTTATACGGCTCCTAAGATGACAGAATTCTTGTTTTTATTTTTTTTTAGCAATGTTTTCTTATTGTACTTTTACTTGCATGTTTCACATTTCATTTCTGTTCAAAGTCTTCTTTTACGTAAACGTTCAATTGACAGTCTCGTCTCTCACGCAGTATATATTTATATAGTATACATATATATATATATATATATATATATATATATATATATATATAATATATATATATATATATATAATATATATATATATATATATTATATTATATATAATATATATATATATATATATATGTATATATAATATATATATATATATATATATATATATATATAATATATATATATATATATATATATATATAGTATATATATATATATATATATATATATATATAATATATATATATATATATATAATATATATAATATATAATATATATATATATATATATATATATATATAACTATACATATACATGTATGTACATAAACATATATATGTATAATAATATATATATATATATATATATATATATATATATATATATATATATATATATATATATATATATATATATATATATATAGAGAGAGAGAGAGAGAGAGAGAGAGAGAGAGAGAGAGAGAGAGAGAGAGCTCCCAGAAGTACGATTATGGCTAACTTAAACCTTAAATGAAATAATAACTACTAAGGCTCTTAGGAGGCTGCAATTTGGTATGTTTGATGATTGTAGGGTAGATGATCAACACGCTAATTTGCAGCCCTCTAGCCTCAGTAGTTTCCAAGATCAGGGGACGGACGAACAGACAAAGCCGGTGCAATAGCTTTCTTTTACATCAAACAAAAATCTAAGTTTTCCTCGGTCTGTCACTTTCAGGAAATAAAGGAGTTTATTGAAGCCATTCGCCTCTTGTGGCAAATTAGTAAAGCCATTACCGGAGTCCAGAACTCAGTGTTTTAGAGAAAACAGGACTCTTTTTAGAACAATGAATATCTGTCAATCTGTGTGGCACGCATTCGTGGGGTATATAAGCAAGGCTTTCCTACGACAAAATACAGGCAATCAAGGGTGATTGAGATTTTGAAAGATTTTTTTTATGCATTTGTGCTAATGACAAACTTAGTGTTATCATCGTTGAAAAAAAAAAAATAAATAAAAATAAAAAACAGTAAATGAAATCTGTATTCCACGAGCTCTGCTCACGAGAGACCCTATATTGGACATAAAATGGACGTTAAGAAGTTTGTCCATTTCCGGACATTCTTCACCTTTAGGGGAAAAGTTTCTTCGTGAGCTCTCTTCAAAGTCTTCTTGTTGGTTGTTGTAATGGCATATGGTGTCTGATAGTATGCGATGGTCAAATACAAAAAGTTGAAATCTCTCTCTCTCTCTCTCTCTTTCATGAAATTATATTGATAAATTCATGCACACTTTTTCACAAAAACGACACCAGTAAAAATCTCTCTCTCTCTCTCTCTCTCTCTCTATCTCTCTCATATGGATAGTAGTAATAAATTGTTTATCATTTTTTCAGAAAGGCACATGTATGAAATCTTCTCTCTCTCTCTCTCTCTCTCTCTCTCTCTCTCTCTCTCTCTCTCTCCTCTCTCTCTCATATGAATAATAAATTCATACACCGTTTTCTTCAGAATGGCGCATTATGAAATTTATCTCTCTCTCTCTCTCTCTCTCTCTCTCTCTCTCTCTCTCTCTCTCTTTTAAGCTGGAATGCTCACAAAGTTACTGAAAGCGTTTACACAATGAAGGCCTGTAAAAATCTACTTAGGGAAATCTAAATTGGCAATCGGTTTGGTTTCTTTTTTTTTGGGGGACCGCTATAAATGAAACTCCCTATATTCTGGCCTGAACTGGATACTAGCGCCCTTTCATTACCTTTCAAATCCAAACCTTTTGGTGGAAACAGAGAGAGAGAGAGAGAGAGAGGAGATCGAACAGAGGACGAGAGAGGAGGGAGGAGAGAGATGGCTCTTACCACGGGAAACGTAATCGATTTTGGTATAATAATAATAAATAATAATAAATAATACTAATAATAATAATAATAATCAATAATAATTTTAAAAATTCCTCATTAGCCAGGACACGAGTCTTCAAATGGAGAGGCAAATCCACAGTTATGTAAATGTACATATATTTAAATTTAACAAACAACAAGGATAACTTTCGGGAATCTGTTCGGTTCCCTTATCAATCTCACACGTTGATATAGAACTACAGCGAAGTAAACAAAACAGGCGTCAAAAACAAAAATTAAGTGACTTATTTATAAACAATGGAAACCGGTCGTCAAGTATAAATCAGGCAATGCCGTCGTTTTCTGATGAAAGCCCCGCCAGTCGTCTGGAACGTTCTAACAATTGGTTTCCTTGGCCCAAGCAGGTCGTTCTGATGGTCCATCTTCAACAAGCATAGGGCCCGACCGGCAGCATCGGTTATCATAGTGTTGTCTTTTAGCCACATCTGATGCCGCGGTTGCCTCTCTTTCTCCCGTTCAGGTAACTCGGCTGCTTCCTGTAACGATGCTGCCGGCGCCTATGCTGTTAAAGACCATCAAAACGACCGCATTGGGCAAGGACCAATTAGACGTTCCAAACGACTGGCGGGGCTTTCATCAGAAAACGACGGCATTGCCTGATTTATACTTGACGACCGGTTCCATTGTTTATAAACAAGTCACTTAATTTTTGACTCCTGTTTTGTACTTCGAGGTGTAGTTCCATATCAACGTGTCAGATTGAATAAGGGGAACCGAACAGATTCCCGAAAGCTGTCTTTGCTGTTTTTAAATTTATATATATGTACATTTACATAACTGTGGATTGCTTCTCCAAATCACTGACAGTGGCTCATTTGCTGGGATGTTCCATATGAGCGGGTTTCATCTTCTGAATAATAATAATAATAATAATAATAATAATAATAATAATAATAATAATAATAATAATAATAATAATCTTTGGAAGCTCAAATTTCCGGACAGTGGCCCATTTGCTGGGCTTGTTCCATATGAGCGGGTTTCATAATAATAATAATAATAATAATAATAATAATAATAATAATAATAATAATAATAATAATAATAATAATAATGACCCCGAAGAATCAGTAAAGTAGCAAAGAGAAAAATGGAAAGATAAGAAGGCTTATTTCCCATTTTTCACTATTTTTTAATACTTTTTTTATTAATTTTGTTTTTCATTATGTTTCATCATACACCGGTAAACCTTTCACACCCTAAATTTCAATGCATTTGAAAATAACTATGCACAGTCACGTGATCAGTTATCCAAAGTTGAATTCATGTTTCGAATTTTTTTTATCCAGATAACAGTATCAAATATTCATTGACTTTACCTCTTTTTAAATTAGAAATAAACTATCCTTTTTATCTAGACTGAAAAGTTAACGTTATTAAGCCTGTCAGTCATGGACAATAGTAATAACTATTTAAGAATGAACATTTTATCATATTCGTACTTGATTCTTGAATGTAACGAAATTTCGATGTACTAAGATAAATCTAAAAAAAAAGGCTCTGAAAGAATATATGACCGATCACTGTCAGGTATAACCTCTTGAAAAAATTAACCTTCTATTCCGAGATTCTTTGTCACTTTTAGAAGTCCAGATAACTGATAAATTATTTCTGAACATGCAGTTTGAGGGACATTTTCATCATGAAAATATAGAAACAAATATTAATTATAATTATGTCAGCTACTAATATGAAAGATAAGCCAACGTCAAGTAGCCTTTTGAATGTCCGTTGGTGAAATGTAGCTTAAGAAAATCCTTCTCTAAACTGTAGAATTTAAAAACCAAAATATTCAATTCGGATTTGATTAGATCATCACCATCCGAAAACTGATTTGGCGTCAGATAAATGGAAATAATAGTCCATTGAAATAAAGATTGTCTAAAATCTGTGCCGTTTATGAAATATATGATACAAAACATAAAAAAAAAGGTTAAAGAACAGGGATCTATACACAACCACAATTCTACCTTACAGATAGGTGGCTACAATTTAGTTTCCATTCTGTTCTCTCTACACTCATTTCCCTCGTGAATGTGTAGGTCTGCCTGTCCTGAATCACTTTATTGGCTCGACAAATATCGTCCTCCGGGAAGCGTTCAGAGAGAACATTTTCGCTGGTCGGTTTCTAAAAGAGGACGCCATTCACTGGACATTTTATAAAATTGAAAAGTAACTCACTCTTCCACTCCCGCCTCGAATTTACCCCGCAATGACTGAACTGTTGTTTGTTTGTTTGTATTTATTCTGATTTTTTTTCAGTGGGCTAAGGCAAAAGGAATATTTACGGGAAAAATAGAATGGGGGTTTGAACGCAAAAATGAATGATTTTGGACATGTTTGGTCAATAGATGTTAAAAACTAAATAAATAAATAAATAAATAAAAAAGGGATATTTACATGAAAAAATAGAATGGAGGTTTTTGTATGCAGAAATGAATGATGTTTGGTAATTTGGTCAATAGATGTCCAAAATAAAAATAAAATATAAATATATATGAATATTTACAGGAAAAATAGAATGGGGGTTTTGGATTCTGACATAAATGATTTTGGACATGTTTTGGTCAATAGATGTTCCAAATAAAAATATATATAAATAAATAAATAAATGCATAAATAAATAAATAAATAAAAATGAAAATTCCGGTTTTTTTAGTAACTGACAAAAATTCTGAATTTTGTATTGCAAAATCATCTTCGAATGAATACTCGATATATCAAGAAGGTGATATATAGCAATCTGTATGCATCAGCTTCATTTGAAGATTTAAATCGATTGAGTTCGCAGCGTGTTTATTTGATTTTGAAATCGTCCGTATCTTTAAAACGCAAAACATGAATTTCACTTCACGAAAACGAAATACAGCACCAACAAAATAAAACGGAAAGGGAAAACTAAAACGAGAGGTATTGTATTAATGCGAAGTTCCTGTAAACTTTTCTCGGAAAATAAAAGGGGTAAAAATTGTGTTTCCCAAAGCAATTCTGTCAACTCCTGCGGAAAGTTT
>NC_061110.1:4997313-5004813 GCF_015104395.2 Macrobrachium nipponense | reverse complement strand
AGAAGCCGAATCTTTTTTCAATAACTTCCAGAGTGAAAAGAAATCAGAAAATCTTCTGCATTGCATTTACCGGATGAGAAGAAAATTCAATTTAAATGAAGACTAAAGAGAGATTTTTTCCTCCAATCGGTTTTCGATTAAGATCACTTCTTCTGCTTCTTTATTTTTTTTTTTTTTTCCTTTTTCCTTTTTCTTCTCTTTCTCTTATTTTATCCCCAGAAAATTTTAGCCTCAAACCCGATTTGAGGCTTTCATGACTCAAGATTGGGAAAATGTTGAAGCAGAAAATATTGATAATTTATATATTAGATGTTCGACTATCGATTATTTGGTGAAATATCAATAATTACAAATTCATAAATTTGGCTTTATTCGTTTTTATTTGTCCGTCCTTGCCTTTTCTCAGTCCGCCGTCAGATCTTCAAAACTGCAGAGAATAGAGGTCTTCAAATGGTTATATGGTGGTCATCGCCCTCCAATCATCAAGCATGCCAAATTGCAGCCCTCTAGCCTCAGTAGGTTGTGTTTTATTTAAGGTGAAGCTACCCAGCCATAAGCATACACCAGGCAACAATGTCCGGCAGGCCACCAGCGGGCCGCAAGTAAAATTTCATGGGTCGTGGGCTTCATACAGAACTGTACCGAGACCACAGAAAAATAGATAGTAGGTTTTCGGTGGAATTGATTATACAATGTAACAGAAAAACGCGATTGCGCTGAAGACGCATCATTTATATATAAATGAAGATGCGATGCATTGCTTCCATAAAACAAGTCACCTTGCATTTCGATCATTTAATTCTATTTTTATCTATTTACATTTTGACTTATCAACTTATCTTTTACATTCTTTCCAATAACTGATCTCTACTTTCTGAATTAACTGTTATTTTTTGTAACTCCTTTCTTTGGAAGCTTGAATATCAAGTCAATGGACCCCTGTAGGCTTCTTCCCTATCAGCAGGAGTTTTATCTATTGAACTATACTAATAATAATAATAATAATAATATGATAATAATAATAGTAATAACTATACGTTAGGAAGCAGACCCTCTCTCAAGCATACTTTATTAAAAGTAATGGCTACTTCAGCAGCGTTACACTTGTAGAGATTCTTCTCTATTTTGCGAATAGCGGCTTTTTTCAGTGCTACTTAAACAGGCTAGTAGAGCGCCTATAGAGTCATGGTAAAATACAGGGTCAAAATAGGTGTATATATTTGAATTTTACAGAATAAACTATGATACCATAGTCATCCAAAGTCATTAACGATTTTCTTCTCTCTTCTCTCTCTCTCTCTCTTTCTTAAAGTGAGCTTTCGTCTGGAGCTGCCAGACATCCTCGGGCTTGGAAGCTGAGGTGGACTGATCTTGGTGTTGTTGTTGAAGGTTAAGCTGGCATAAATGCCAGCACGGGCTCTTGCTCTATGAGCAGCCGTAACAGTAGAGTGATCTGGAATGAGAAATGATGGTGGTTTGATAAATGAAGGAAGAAAAGGACAGGCAGGGTTTACAAACCCCATTAAACCTTACGGTACCCATCAGTATGAGAGAAAGTTTTACAGCCAGAGAGTCCTGATTGAGTGTTAGAAAATCAGGAAGGAATGGAAACCATTTTAGATCAAGAAAAAGCAAGAAACTCTTTTGGAGAATACTCCAAAGAATTCATCATTCTTCTCTTGTGGAAATTAAAATTTCCTATTGTCATATTGAATTTTAGCTGCTTATTCGAATCGAACAGCAGTTGCTTTGAGTGAGGATTTTGTATGAGGTGTGGTTGTATGACTTCCAGCAGTGCCTTCCTGTCGACAGGTTTTTCCCTGTCAACTTCTCGACAAGAGAATAAGTATCCCTTCTACTGTGATTGTAAAACACAGTCACTGGCTGTTTCATCTCTCTCTCTGCTGGCACTGGCTGGAACTCTGGAGGAGGAAGGAGTTGGAGTTGGGGAACAGGTGAGGGAAGGGAGAGGGTCGGTTTTTGGAGGAGGTGGGATGGGATTTTTGTGAAGGTGATGGCGCAGGTACTCTTGGTTTCGGTGGGTAGTCGACTTTCTTTCTTGGTGTACGACGTTTTGTCTATGTGGTTTTGGCGGCAGTTGTTGCTGTGGTTGCAGTGGGTATTTGCTGTGGCTCGATGTCTCTTGTTTTAGATGGCTTCAGAGTTGGCTCCTTGGGGGGAGGAACGCCCTTTCATCCCTCGCAACTCGCTCCAATCTTGCAGTGCAGCGCTTTGTTCCAGGCATGATGTTGGCTGGAACAATTCGGGCATTTGCTGGTCACTTCTTCACCTTTCTTGTAGTTGTCAAGGCATTGTTTGGTGGGGTGAGGCTGGCTGCATATCCCACACTTCTCTTGTCCTTTGCAGCGGCTGCTGTGATGCCCAAACTTTTGGCATTTGAAGCATCGTAGGGGCTCAGGTGTGAAGGCTTCTGTGGGGAAATTTTCCTTTCCCCATACTCCGAGGGAAAACATGACTTGGGATATGTCCCTTGAAAGTGGCAATGACCTTCGTTTTCGTTCGGTTCTCCCGATTTCCGAGTACATCTCCGGGCCTCTACGACGTTCTGCAGCTGAAGGATCGGTTCTAGGGCAGGCAGGTCGGGGAACTTGCAAATCACAGCCTTCTTGATCCGTTCATTTGGATCAAGGAACTGGAAAGTAGTGTTCTTCTTCAGGAACTCGGCTGTTTCTCGATCTTTTGGAGCAAATTATCAAATCTGCATTCCTGTTTTTGGTTTAACAGTCATTTTTAAATGCTTTATTACTTGGCTTCCAAGTCTGCTATTAATAAGTAAGCAGACTTTTCAGCACCTTGCTGTGACTCGAAACTTAGGAATGTTCCGTTCCAGCAGAAGTAGTAGGAGTAGTAGTAGGAGCAGTAGTAGGAGCAGTGGTAGGAGCGGCTGCTTGGAGTGGGGCATCCCCACCCGTCTGGAACCTCCTCCTGGCCTTCTTCTGTCGGCGAACTGTCGACCATTCGTCGGCAATCGTGTCAGATTCTGTGACACAAGGGCTTGGGGGCGCAGAAATTGCTTCTTCAGGAGCTGGAGGGCTTGGAGGGTCCTCCTCCTCTGCCTCGCAGAGGCAAGAGGAAGGAGCGTCCAAAGGCGGCCAGTGGAAGTCGGGCGTCGTCGCTGGAGACTAGTGTCCAAGACATCCTCTGTCTCTCACTCTGGCAGAGAGTGCTCTTGGTGCGGTGTCCGTCCTCCTTATATCTGTGGTTGACAGCAGGGGGTCTGCCCCATGCTGTCTCCTATTGGCTGGTGGCGGTGAGTCTTGTTTTCATTGGCTGCCTGAGCCAGGTCTCAAGCCACTTTTCTTTCTCGGGCCGATGGTTGCGTTGCAGCATATCCTGCAGCCGCCTGGACCTCCTAAGCGGCGCTGTAACATTGATGGGCGTTGCGCTACGCTGTGGGACGTCACGGCTACTTTGATTTCCATCGGCTGCAGGAGTACCTCGTTCGGGGCGTTGTCATCCATAGAGTTGTCATGATCGGTGGTGTCATTGTTGGTGGCAGGTCTTCTCATACTCGTAGGGAGGAGAAATTCTTCCTGCGTCGTATTCAGAGTAGGTTTATTTGCTGGATGAGTAGCGCCTCCAGCAGGCGCAAACCGACGGGCATCAGGGGCCTTCCCGATGATCTTCGTGTTCTTTATGATGACATCTCGGGAGATGGCCTCGTGATGTTTGGTGCGGGCGTGATTCTTTATAGCCCCCTCTTGGGCGTGGCACGAGAGTCTCTTCAACAGTCGCATGGTAGTCATACCTACGTAGGCGCCGCTGCATTCGCGGACTGGGGCATGTATATTGGTACACTACATGCGTCTGCTTCAGGGGTTCTCGTACCTGTGGAGAGGGGTTATTTTTCATAATAAGATCGCGCGTCCTCCGATTCTAGTAAATATATATTAGGTCGATATTCTTGGTGTCGTCAGTCGGGGATACTTTATCGGAAATAATTTTCTTAATGGCGTCCTCTTCTTCACGGTACTCACCAAGGATGAGAAGAAAGCAGCGAAGGAACTGAAGGAGAAAGTGAACATCACGTGCGACGCGCGGACAAGACAGCAGCCTTCGTCTTGATTGATACTGCCGAAAATCACGAGAAGCTGGATGCTATTTGTCTGACGAGAGCAGCAACTGCCGGTACAAAGAGTCAAATGATGGAATCGGCCTTAATAAAAGAGAAGCAGGTAATGAACATCTCAAAAGGGAATTGGATATCAGATATCGTCGACGCGTGGTTCATTCAACCAACGCTTAAGAAGATTAAAGGAAGATTATCAGCGGGGTGACCTAAATTGGCTTACTTGTGGACGAATCTCTTGGTATAAATACCGCCTTTTCTGTAAATTTTTCTCATTCATATACCTGAAGAGAGAGACAGCAGTCTCTGAAATATAGTACTTTTCTCTCTACATTTTGGTGTTTTTATGGGCTCCTTTTATTAGATGGAATTCTGTTGTTACAGAACATTTTTACCAGTCATATATATATATATATATATATATAGATATATATATATATATTATATATATATATATATATATATATATATATATATATATATATATATATATATATATATATATATATATATATATATATATATATATATATATATATATATCTATGATATATATATATATATATATATATATATATATATATATATATATATATATATATATATATATATATATATATATATATATCATTTATTAGTCAATAAGATGTACGAATACTTCTAGCAGTAACGTAACAATATTCCCAGAAATATTAACAGTCTAAATGGCCAACTAATACAAAGTCCATTTACAAGATACACGTAGGAAAACTCTGGAGTAAATTGCGTCTTCTCGCGGCTGGGATCCTAGTTTACATTGTTTAAATTTACAGAAAGCAAAAAAAAAAGTAACTGTATAAACATGGCCTTGGTAAAAAGAGGCTAAATATATGATACCCTCTCGAATCGTTGGTTGGAATTATGGATTGTTATGTGTGTATGAGTGCGTATGTGTGTGTATGTTTAAGTTATACTGTAATATCTGTAACGGAAGTCGTTGTGTTTTCATACACATATACAAGAGCGTATATTCCATCCTTTCTTCTTTTCCGAAATATACTGACGGACCCTTCATGAGATTCTGTTCTCAAATATACGTTTTTATTTTCAACCCTTTGTATACTTATACCACCTAAGCATCTGTTATTCTAAATATAATCTTAAATTCTCTAAAAAAAAAAATAGTTTTTTTCTGTTTTTATGAGTGAAATAAAAAAAAAATATAGTTAACTATGTTTTTAAGTATGCTATAAAATTCGGCTATAGCCGACATTCATGTCAATATTTGTAATTGAAATATTTCCTAGGTATTTTATTTATCAATATCAGCATTTTTCCACCTAATCGAGTAATCTTGATTTACATACACTCATAGAGAACAAAATTCGTGTATTTGACCTTTGATCTGACCTCATGACCTTGCCTACCACGCGATTTGCTTTAGTCCAAGGTATAAGCTTTCCAGAAGTATAACTCAAACACCTGGCCACTTCCAAAAAATGAATGACACATGGCTCTTGGACTAATATATTTTGACACTTAATCTCTCCTTTCTTAATCCAGCGCCTGATGTGATCAAGGATAGGATTATCAAGCTTAGATGTAATTATCTTCTGATTGCCAACCTTAGGTATAATAATCTTCGTGCGTATATAAATAATCTGGTTCTCACTATCTAGAAATTACTTTTCTTCCTTTACCTTTTTAATTAACTTAGATTTAGATTAAATTTACCAATCGTGCACCGTGTCCTTACACTTCCTTACACACACACACATACACACACGCGCACACACACACACACACACACGCACACACACACACACACACACACACACACACATCATATATATATCATATATATATATATATATATATATATATATATATATATATATATATATATCATATATATATTATTCAAAATTCCACCTCGTCTCCTCCCAGAAAATACACTTACATTGAAGGTTTAGGCCTTGACTAGAGGACGAGGGGTTTGAACAAAGAAAAAAAAGTTGAAAACTAAACTTCTCAGGCATAAGGCCGGGTTTACTGAAGAGGGAGGAATTTACATAAAAGCTGGACTCTAGTTTTTAAAAGCAGTCTATTTACATAAATTTACAGAGGTCTAGGAGCACATAGGCAGGTGAACTTCTTTCAGTCATCCGAACACGTGGTGGGAGCAGCCCTACCACGTGTTTAGGAAAAATTTGCGCAACGAAGCAAAATTGCAAGCTTCGAAGGAATTCCAAGTTCTACCACAGCCAGGCATAGTGTTTGTCTGCAAGTAGAGGGGCATAGGCATAAGGCAGGGGGCACACGAGGGCGAACTTTACTCACTGTTTTCTCTCAATCAAAAGACCACTCAGGGAGAAATGAAATGACTGGGAAATTTACACTGCAGAAACTATTTCATGGCTTAAATTCACTAGGGGAATGTTTCTAGTATCACAGGGGAGTAATCAGAATTGAGCCCAGATGGCGAGGGGGAATGAAACACTGCACAAGTCGCCTTGGAAAATGAAATGAAATACAGACAAAGATAAAACAATTCCCTGGTTGAAATGGAATTTCCCTTACAGTACCTTTAGTGATGAAGCTGGTTGTCTTCTCCTCTATGTCTTGACACTATGGACTTTTTAAAATATACTTGGGCTCCCCAAAGCATGGGAAAGCCAGGCCCAGGAGGGGAGGGGGGGGCGGGCAGCAGCATCTGGTAAGGGGCCAGTGGTTTGACCTCGCCGAGGTCTCGTCGCCTTCTGAGAGTTCTCTCCTGGATTCAACGCGTTCAAGCTTTCGCCTGGATAGCTCCTCCTACTGTGCCTGTAAGGGATAATTCCAAGCACCAATGGGAGAAGAGGATAGCTTTCAAGAAAAAGGAGAATGGATTCCTCCAAGTCCAAAGGGGGGCAACTCGTATAGATACCTTAAACTTGGGCAAAAGACTGTTTCTTTCCTTGGTTCTGTTTAAATATTGAACTTTATATAATATTATATAGATATATATGTATATATATATATAATATATATATAGATATATATATATATATTATATATATATATATATCCATATATATATATATAATATATATATATATATATACATATGCTAAGTCTTGCTTGCTCTTCCCCCCTGCATCTACGTATAGTTCCCAACCACGGACGCACTTGTGTTAATCGGAGAAAGTCAACGCCCACTCGCTGGCGTTTGTGGCCAACCTAACTTAATATGACTACAAACGCCATCTCGCTATTCCTGTCGTTGCTCGTCCGCAGGAAATGAAAATTGTCAGTTTTGGGGGTGGGGTGGGGTGGGGGAGTACGTTCATTCTCGTGAGGTCAGAGACGTCATAACGGTAAAACGAAGCTCTGCTAAAAAGGGAGGTGGGTCATATGCCTATGTTGGTGATCGGAGCTTGTAAGGAGAATGG
>NC_061110.1:4962313-4987313 GCF_015104395.2 Macrobrachium nipponense | reverse complement strand
AACTTCAAATGCACTGTTTATCCATCTGATGAAAAATCTCATTGTATTAATTGGGGTGATACCTCGGTAATTGCTAGATCTAATGATTATGTTTCAAGAAATTTACTGGAATCGGCAATTATACAAATCACTAATAAAAACAACCTAAATCTTAGCTGGGAATGTACCATTTGGACCCATATATTTGTAAGATGTTTATGAAGGACCTCAAAATAATGAACAACTAATAAATTAGTCCCACATGTATATAGTTATTAATTCTCTCTCTCTCTCTCTCTCTCTCTCTCTCTCTCTCTCTCTCTATGGAGGTTCGATATTTTCTCTCCCTCTCTCTCTTTGCTCGATATATATATTTTTATATTTTCTTTCGTCTTTTCATTAATAATAATTTTTGTTGGGAAAATCTGTGTAAAAATGATGATATTAAATTGTATATGCTCCCGTGTTGTTTTCAAAATGTACTGTTTTTCTGGAAGAATCACTTGTTTACCGCGGGTATCCTTCAAGGTGTGGCTAGCCTATGACTCCTCCTCCTCTCTGTAGAGTGAAAATCACCCCTTATGGCTAATTTGGTAGTGTCAGTTTTGTATATTAAGCCTTCTTTTGACTATGGTGTTCTTTGTAAAATCAGTCTTCTTCCCAGCTTGTTCCCACCATTTTTAATGGGGTCGCCGTTTCGGATGAGCCCGTTTCCATCTAGTCTATTCTGCGGCTTCTGCTCATCAATTCCCTTCTCATGTAAAGTCTCCTCTCACACAGTCCTTCCATCTCTTTCTTGGTCTCCCTCTTCTTCTTCTTCTTCCTTGCACCTCCAACCCCATAGTACGTCTCCAGCGTGGTCCTCATCTCTCCTCAACAGGTGTCCATACCATCTCAGCCTCCCCTCTGCACTTTCTTTGATACTTCCACCACTTAGTCGACCCCCTTATGTAGTCATTTCTGATCCTATCCTCTCTTGTCACCCCAGACATCCACCTAAGCATTCTCATTTCTGCCACATCCATCTTCTTCTGCTCTGTTTTTCTCTATGCTTGCTGTTTCCGTACCATACAGCATTGCTGTTCTTACCACAGTCTTGTGAAATTTTCCTTTTAACCTAAGCGGCACTCTTTTGTCACAAAGAACTCCAGAGGCCGCTCTCCAGTTGTTCCAGCCTGACTGTACCGATGTTTTACTTCTTCTTTCATACTTCCTCTAGCGTTAACAAAAGATCCCAAATACTTAAACTTATCAACTCTCCTTATTTGCTCTCCACCAAGCTGAATACTTTCTCTATCATCCCCCTCAGTGGTGGTACACATATATTCAGTCTTATAATCAGTATGCCTCAGTAAAGGGTCCGAATAGGACCGAAAGTACTCGGCCAACTCGTTTTTTTCATTTTTTCCTTCGTGGCAAAAAAACCTTTATTTATATATAGCATCACGTTTTATATACTTCGTGATCAAGTATTCATATATATATATATATAATATATATATATTATATATATATATATATATATATATATATATATATATATATCTATATCTATATCTATATCATATCTATTATCTATATATCTATATATCTATATATCTATATATCTATATCTATATCTATATCTATATCTATCTATATATATATATATATATATATATATATATATATATATATATATATATATATATATATATATATATATATATATATATATATATATATATATATATATATCTACTAATCTATCTATCTATCTATCTATCTATATATATATATATATATATATATATATATATATATATATATATATATATATATATATATATATGGGCACAGCCCGCAATTTTTGCCTCCACCGGTCTGGGGTCAATTCGTAAGCCCCAAGGATTGCCTCTCGCACGAGGGCAAGATCGTGTCGCTCATTCAGGGGAAGGGCCTCGAATGCAGTCTGCCCTTTGCCAGCGAGATGCTTGCCAAGGAGGAGGGCCACTTCCTGAGGGGTTGGATTGAAGTTCCCAAACACCTGCTCGACATGATCGAGCCAGGTGTTAGGTTCGTTATAGTCCCAAGCCTTAATGAGGCCGCCCATGCTGTGGAGGTGAGAGGGCGCAGGAGGCGTGGGACTCGGGGGTGCCAGGGTGGCATTCTGGACTGCTATAGCCAGTTCATGTGCCCTTTCTTTCTCCCTTTCAGCAGCTTGAAATTCTGTTTCAGCAGCTTGCGCTTCTCTTTCAGCCGCTTCTCTTCTTTCTTGCGCTTCTCTTTCAGCAGCTTCTCTTCTTTCTTGTGCTTCCCTTCTTCCCTCTTCCTTCCCGTTCAGCTTGCTCTCTCTTGGGCTGCTTCCTTCAGTTATCATTCAACCAATTGATCAGCTTTGTGCTCTCCAGCCCCAGCAGGGCTTGTCCGATTTCTGTGAAGGCCTTAGCCTTCTCCAGTGCTGCGTTACTGGCCATCTCCTTAGCCGTAAAACGCTAGTAGACTAGCCTGAGAAAAATAGGGTGGAAAGTGGTTGCAAAATCAGCAAATGTCGCCAGAGGTATGCGGAAATGCTCGACGCAGACCTGGCAAGATGATTGTAAATACCTGCAAGCACAGTTACTACTGGTGCGTAGCACGGCGGAAAACTGACACCGTAGAATCTCTGTAATTTACAGTTCGGCGGAGAACTCGACGCCAGTAATGGATTTGGTAATAAATTTTGTAAAATAGACGAAAGACCCTGGAAATTCACGGAATCCTCACGTGAAAAGACTTCAAAAGGATATCGTAGAGGCGGAAACTCGAAGCCAATCTGTATTTGTATGGTAAAAGGGAAAATATTTCAGTCCCGAAATTCACGGGATTTCGCAGAGGCGGAAACTCAACGCCTGTACGGATTTGTAAGGTAAAAGGTAAAAAAAAAAAAAATAAAAATCTAGTCACAAAATTCACAGAAACTCAACGTGAAACGTGACAAAATAACATAAATGCGGAATCTCACACAATCAAGATTTTGTAAATAAACGAAAGAGACGGGAATTAATTAAATATATTCTTTTCTTTTGCTACCACGCAAATCCCTTGAACCTAGCTTTGCTCAGAAAACCCGGAATAACCCTTCTTCCATGCTATAACAAAATACACTGCCCTTTTTCCCACTCCCGTTCTTTTTCCCCACTCTTGCGAACTTAAAACCCTCCTGCCTGCGAACTTAAAGCCCCGGAGAATTTGGCTGCATGCAGCCTGTCTAGACAAGATAAGGAAGAATGAATCACAGATATATTCAAGGTCGGGCTGGCCCTTGTTCGGCATGCAAAATTATTTGCCCTTATTTGATTACTTTCTGCACAGAGATAACAAAAAGAAAACGTTTACCTTTAATTTTGCTTATACTATCGTAAGAAATCTTTTTACGCTAACACAATGTTTCTGCTTTTCTGACTGATTGACTCGTTTATCTTTTGTTATGGATGGAGCGGGATCTGGATAGGTTTCGGGCCATGTGGCTGGAGGATTTAAAGGTCCTATCCCGTTTAGACATGCGAGGTTCGCCAGCGATAGAGAGAGAGAGAGAGAGAAAGAGAGAGAGAGAGAGCTAGCGCGCGTTGTTTCACATAAAAAAATAACATGCGCAAATACCTTCACAACGCAGGATTTGCGATTAACTAGCAGATATTTTTGTTTTGAAACTTACTCCCTAACCTCTGTTCTTCATGCAATGGCACATAACATTAATTTCTCTCTCGATCTGGGGTTATCAGCATACACTTGGTTTCTTTTCTATCACTACAAAGGCAGTCAGATTTTATATCCCTAACTAGAATAACTAGTTCACACAAATACTAGAAAATAAAATGAAATTTACCTTATTCTTGTTATGGAGAATTTGGAAACTTTGCCTTCGCTTGCTCACCTAAAAATATTACGGAATTCAGATTCGTTTCTTTCGTGATTTTCGCTTCACAATCTATACAACGATATCCTGGCAAGGTGCCATTATTAAAAATTCCACCTGTCTCCTCCCAGCTAATACACTTACATGGAAGATTTTAGGCCTTGACTAGAGGACGAGGGGTTTGAAAAAAAAAAAAATGTTGAAGAGGGAGGAATTTTTACATAGAAGCTGGACTCTAGTTTTAAAAGTACTGTATTTACATAAATTTACAGAGGTCCAGGAAACACAAGGGTAGGAGAACTTCTCTCAGTCTACCAGGACACGTGGGGGAAGCAACCCGCCACGTGTTTAGGAAAATTGCGCAACGGAGCTAAATTGCAAGCTTGAAGGATTTCCAAGTTCTACCACAGCCAGGCACAGTGTTTGTCTGCAATTAGAGGGGCATAGGTATGAGGCAGGGCACACGTGGGGTGAACTCTACTCACTGTTTCTCTCAATCAAAAGGCCACACAGGGGAATGAAATGACTGGGAAATTAACACAGCAGAAACTATTTTGTTGCTTTAATTCACTAGGGGAATGTTACTGGTATCACAGGGGAGTAATTACAGAATTGAGCCCAGATGGCGAAGGGGAATGAAACACTGCACAAATTGCCTTGGAAAATGAAATGAAATACAGACAAAGATAAAACAATTCCCTGGTTGAAATGGAAATTCCCATACAGTACCTTTTTGTGATGAAGCTGGTTGCCTCCTTCTCTAAGTCGCGACACTATGGACTGTTAACTCTTTCATATCCGCTAGTTTTGAGCACTGTGTCCCCAGATATCCGAGGTATCTGGGAGCGCTCAACAGTGCGAAAAAATAATTATTATAAAAATTCGGCAAAAATATAAATTTTATGCCAACGACGTTCATTTTCTGTTCTTTTTTTCTAAATGTTAGTATTTTATAGTGGAATAGTCGGAATAAGAGTCCCAGTCCTCTAAATACGAAAAAATGTGAGTTATTAAAAGAAAAAAAAAAAAAAAAAAAACTTACTTTTTTTTATATTTTTGTTCGTAACCCAAAACTATGAAAGTCAGGCGAATGAATTTATTTTCATGAGAAAGCACAAAAAACTTCTCTAAATATCGACATATAAATCAATGGATAGCAGATAAGTCCAGCCGGTGAAAAAATTGATAGAAAAGAGGGTAAGAAACAGTGCGCAGTACAGGGATGTGAGCATGAGAAGTACAGAAACTACTTTGCTGGCATATTGATACCCGAGATACATGGTCCAAGGTTAGATCTATCCTATGGAAATCGCTACTTGTCCGAAAAAAAAATGCCCCTACCACACACATGAAAAATTTCGGCAAATTTACGAAACCGCTACATCAGTAGGATAGATAGGGGATAGAGTATTTTTATGTACCATTACGTCAGTTGACATAAAAGGGTTAAAAGTATACTTGGGCTTCCCAAAGCATGGAAGCAGGCCCCGGATGGGGGGTGAGGGGGGCGGTGTCTGGTCAGGGCCAAGAGAGCTGGCCTTTCTGAGGTCTGGTGTTCTTCTGAGGCCTTTCTCCTGGATTCCAGGCATTTTCAAGCTTTCTCCTGGATAGCTCCACTCAATATGCTGCAGGGGATATTCCAACAACCAATGGGAGAAGAGGATAGCTTTCAAAAGAAAAAGGAGAATGGATTCCTCCAAAGTCGAAGGGCAACTCAACTCTTATAAATACATTAAACTTTGGTTCAAAGATTATTCTTTCATTGTTTCTAGCTAAAATCTTGAACAATATATATGATATATATATATAATATAGATATATATATATATATATATATATATATATATATATATATATGATTATATATATATATATATATATAATATATATATATATATATATATATATATATAAGTATATATATATATATATATATATATATATATAATATATTATATATATATATATATATATATATATATATATATATATTATATATATATATATATATTTTATTTTATATGATAAGTCATTTCACATTACCGTGATTCATATACATACATCGAGCTACAATGTCCTTAATATCTAATTCGCTCTACCTCAGATTAATTATATTTTCATATATGCTTAACCGAAGGGAATATTTTACACGATAATAGATTTGCCTGGTCCCAGGCGCAAACCCAAGAAGACATTCAAATCCAGGAACGTCAGTGAAGCTTTTACCTACCCCACCACTGCGAGAGGCTATAAGTTTATGTCGTCTCTCACCCTCAATACCTTTCGCACTCAGGTAATTCAATTGGTATGAAGACAACATCAACCCACCTCGACTCCGGTAGCATTGTAGTGCTTTTGACAACCACGTAGCATTTATATAAGTCATTTCACATTACTGTGATTCATATACATACATCGAGCTACAATGTCCTTTGATATCTAATTCGCTCTACCTCGGAATTTATATATTTTCATATATGCTTAACCGAAGGGGAATTTTTTACACGATAATAGATTTGCCTGGTCCTGGGCGCAAACCCAAGAAGACAAGAAAAGTCAATTACTCTAATGAAATTTTTAATAATTTTTTAGATGTACATCCACCATTTGTTAGAATGAAACTTTAACGCGTTTTTTAAGGCAAATATGTGTAAAAATATACATGACTGCATACACAAAAAACAGGGTGTATATGAGAATCTACTGGTCACTTTTTGTACCAGAACATATGCAACTTTCATAGCCCCAATGCCCTCTGAAACTTCTTGAATTCTTTGTTCTTATTGGATACCCTTGTCACTACAAAGGAAAAGTATATATATATATATATATATATATATATATATATATATATATATATATATATATATATATATATATATATATATATATATATATATATATAGATATATATATATATATATATATATATATATATATATATGTATATATATATATTCATATATTTATATAAGCAAATCCCACAGGAAGTGATAGTCAGAAATCCAAGCGCTTTCGTCTTTACTCAGACATTGTCAAGTAATTAATGAAGTACAATTGGAGAGAAAGGTCTCAGGTATAAAACAAGATCAAGAATACCAGATGGTTAATTGTCAAAAGGGTAAAAATTAAAAGAGATAATCCAGGATTATCGGATATCACACGGTCACAAACCTAACCGAAATTACAAAGTACCTTTACAGTCCAAAACATGTAAAAACTGAATATATTAATTTTGTTGCTTATATTTATCTACAACTTTTTTCATAATGAAAGCATCAAGTTTAAATAAACCAAGACTTACATTTAGAACATTTCTATTATTTGACTTGATGAAACAAGATTCAATGATATTCCTTTTAACTGAGTCATTACATGGGATTAAGGTTCTTGCTTGACTCCAGTTAATAGGATGGTCTAAATCTCTCATATATACGAATAATGCATTCAATGATTTGCCAGTTCTCACAGAATATTGATGTTGTTTGAGACGTTGTGAAAGAGATTTACCGGTTTGTCCGTAATAGACTTTATCACACTTTTTGCAAGGAATTTCATATATGCAGCCTGGAAGATCTTTAGGAGAATTTTTTATTATTAAACTCTTGACATTAATATTACTGAAAACAACATTTATGTTGAAAAGCTTTAAAATTCTAAGAATATCTAAAAACCTTTCATCATAGGGTAATTTCAGAATGTTATGCTTACTAATTAAAGTTTGTCATTAGTTGAATAAAATATTTTTCTAGCTCTTTTCCATGCCACATCTATAAAAGTCCTTGGGTATTCAAGTTTCCATGCAATATCATAAATAGTTTTAATTTCAGCATCAATAAACTGTGGGCTACAGACACGTAAAGCCCTTTGGAACATCCCAGATGGTGATTGGAGTAGTAATGAACAAAAAGAGGCAATGTTAGTTGATTTTCGAAAGACTGAAAAGGTGAAATTTCTATCATTTCTATGAACAGTTACATCAAGAAAATTCAAATTACAATTTATTTCTTCCTCTGCAGTAAATTTTATAAAAGGTACTAAATTATTGAGATTATTAAGGAATTCCTGGAGATTTTCGTGAACTGGCCAAATACAAGGGCAAATTTCTTGGTAAGAGTTTTGTCTGAAAAAATTCCATGTAAATATTGCTAAGGACAGGAGATATGGGATTACCCATAGCCATGCGAAACTTTTGTACAAAAAATTCCCCAGTAAAACCAAATTTACTATCTCTGATTCATAACCTTATGAGACTAATGAGGTTTGCTACACTTAATTAAAACTATTTATGATATTGAATTGAAACTTAAATACCCAAGGACTTTTGTAGATGTGGCATGGAAAAGAGCTAGAAAAACATTTTATTCAACTAATGACAAACTTGAATTTAGTAAAGCATAACATTCTAAAATTACCCTATGATGAAAGGTTTTTAGATATTCCTGGAATTTTAAAGCTTTTAACATAAATGTTGTTTTCAGTAATATTAATATCAAGAGTTTAATAATAAAAAAATTCTCCTAAAGATCCTCCAGGCTGCATACAAATGAAATACCTTGCAATAAGTGTGATAAAGTCTATACGGACAAACCGGTAAATCTCTTTCACAACGTCTCAAACAACATCAATATTCTGTAAGAACTGGGCAAATATTGAATGCATTATTCGTATATATGAGATATTTAGACCATCCAATTAACTGGAGTCGAGCAAGAGCCTTAATCCCATGTAATGACACAGTTAAAGGAATATCATTGAATCTTGTTTCATCAAGTCAAATAATAGAAATGTTCTAAATTAAAGTCTTGGTTTATTTAAACTTGATGTTTTCATTATGAAAAAAGTTGTAGATAAATATAAGCAACAACAAAATTAATATATTCGGTTTTTACATGTTTTGGACTGTAAAGGTACTTTGTAATTTTGGTTAGGGTTTGTGACCGTGTGATATCCAATAATCCATGGATTGTCTCTTTTAATTTTTACCCTTTTGACAATTAACCATTTGGTATTCTTGATCTTGTTTTTGTACCTAAGACCGTTTCTCTCCAATTGTACTTCATTAACTCTTGACAATGTCTGAGTAAAGACGAAAGTGCTTGGATTTCTAACTATCATTTTCCTGTGGGATTCGCTTTTTTATGAAGTCACGTGCATCTACAGTGATTTTTAAGCACATATATATATATATATATATATATATATATATATATATATATATATATATATATATATATATATATATATATATATATATATAGTATAGAATATATATATATTATATATATATATATATATATATATATATATATATATATATATATATATATATATATATATATAGTATATATATATATATAATATATAGTATATATATATATATATATATATATATATATATATATATATATATATATATATATATATATATATATATATATATATATATATATATATATATATATATATATATATATATATATATATATATATATATATATATAGTATATATATATACTATATATATATATATATATATATATATATATATTATATATATATATATATATATATATATATATATATATATATATATATATAATACTATATATATATATATATATATATATATCTATATATATATATATATATATATATATATATATATATATATATATAATATATATATATATATATATATATATATATATATATATATACATATACATATATGTATATATATATATATGAATAATTATCACATCGAACCGTGATCCATTTATATATCAATTCAAGCTACAAATGTCCTTTATATCTAATTCATTTACCTCCCAAATGATATATTTTCCCCCCCTATGTACGAAAGAATTTTTAATTGATAATAATCGTCCCCCCATGGGATCGACCACCGTCAAGATGGATCGGGAAACACCGTCAAGTGGGATCGACACGTCAGTTTTTGCCCCTCGGGGACCGTAAATCAGGACATCAGTGATGCTATCCAATCAGCCAAACAGAGACGCTAATAAGTTCATATCGATTCTGACCTTACAAATCACCCTCGATCTGGATGCTTTCGTAATTAGAATCGATATGGAACCCCGTCTACCATGTTTTAAGCCAATTTCGAGCATTTGACAGCACGTAGCCTTTTGTTATGAATTTATCACATCGAAACCGTGATCCATTTTATAATATCATTCAGCTAAATTCCTTTAATAATCTCAATTCACTTTACCTCCCCAAATGAATTATTTTCATATATGTACCGAAGGGGAATTTTTTAATTCTAATAATTTCGTCCCCCCATGGGCCCTCGAACCCACCGTCCAAGTGACGGGGACGAAATCAGGACAGTCATGATGCTATCCAAATCAGCCCAACCAAGACGCTAATAAGTTCATAATTCGATTCTGACCCTTAACAAATCACGTCGATCTGGATGCTTTTCGTAATTAGAATCGATATTGACCCCGTCTACCATGTTTAGCCAATTCGAGCATTTGACAAGCAACGTAGCCTTTTGTTATGAATAATTATCACTTCGAGATCCATTTATATACAATTCAAGCTACAAATGTCCTTTAATATCTAAATTCCACTTTACCTCCCAATGATATTAATTTTCATATATGTACCGAAGGGGAATTTTTTTAATTGATTAATAATTTTCGTCCCCCCATGGGATCGAACCAACCAACCGTCCCCAGTGGACGACGAAATCAGGTCAGTCATGAATGCATCCCCAATCAGCCAACGAGACGCTAATAAGTTCGATCGATTCTGACCGCAAAATCACCCTCGATCTGGATCTTTCCCGTAATTAGAATCGATATGAACCCCTTCTACCAGTTAGCCATTTCGACATTTGACAGCACGTAGCCTTTTTGTTATGAATTATTTTCAACATCAAACCGCCGATCCATTTATATATCAATTCAAGCTACAAATGGTTCCTTTAATATCTAAATTCCTTTACCTCCCAAATGATAATTTTTCATTATTTACCGTAAGGGAAGGGGAATTCCATGAAAATAATTTCGTCCCCCCATGGGATTCGAACCACCCGTTCCAGTTGACGGGGACGAAATCGGACCGTCAGTGAGCTATCCAATCAGCCAACAGAGACGCTTAATAATTCATATCGGAATTCTGAACCTTACAAATCACCCTCGATCTGGATTGCTTTTTCGTAATTAGAATCGAATATGGAACCCCGTCTACCTGTTTACCAATTCGAGCATTTTACAGCACTAGCCTTTTGTTTATAATATATCATCGAACCGGTGATCATTTATAATCAATTCAAGCTACAAAATCCTTTAATATCTAAATTCACTTTACCTCCCAAATGAATATATTTTCATATATGTACCAAGGGGAATTTTTTAATTTTAATTAATAAGCATATCCCCCCCCCCCCATGGGATCGAACCACCGTCCTAAGTGGACGGGGACGAAATCAGACAGTCAGTGATGCTATCCAATCATTTCCAACAGAGACGCTAATAAGTTCTATCGATTACTGACCTTACAAATCACCCTAGTCTGGATGCTTTCGTAATAGAATCGATATGGAACCCCGTCCTACCATGTTAGCCAATTCGGAGCATTTGCAGCACGTAGCTTTTGTTTATTAATAATTTAGCATCGACCGTGATCCAAAAAAAAAAATTTTTTTTTTTTTTATATATCAATTCAAGCTACAAATTTCCTTTAATATCTAAATGCACTTTCCCTCCCAAATTATATATTTTTCATATATGTACCGAAGGGGAATTTTTTAATTATAATAATTTCGTCCCCCCTGGGATCGAACCAACCGTCCAAGTGGACGGTTCAAATCAAGGGACATCAATGATGCTATCCAATCAGCCAACAGAGACGAATAACTTTCATATCGATTCTGACCTTACAAATCACCCTCAGATCTGGATGCTTTCGTATTAGAAGCGATATGGAACCCCGTCTACCTGTTGCCATTCGAGCATTTGACAGCACGTACCTTTTGTTATGAATAATTATCACATCGAACCGTGATCCATTTATATATCATTCAAAGCTACAAATGTCCTTTAATATCTAAATTCACTTTACCCTCCCAAATGATTATTTTTCATATATGTAACCGAAGGGGAAATTTTTTAATTGATAATATTTCGTCCCCCCATGGGATCGAACCACCGTTCCAAGTGGACGGGGAAGGAAATTCAGGACAGTCAGTGTGCGATCCAATCAAATTGGCTACATGGGTAGAAAAAACGGGGTTTCTATCGATTCTAAGTTACGAAAGCATCTGTACATATAATGAAAATATATCATTTGGGAGGTAAAGTGAAATTGAGATTTAAAAGGACATTTTTAGTTGAATTGATATCATAATGTCACGGTTCGATGTGAAATAGTTACGGGGTAACAAAAGGCTACGTGCTGTCAAATGCTCGAATTGGCAAAACCATGGTGAACGGGGGTCCATATCGATTGCTAATTCAAAAGCTTCCAGATCGAGGGTGATTTGTAAGGTCGAATCGATATGAACTTATTGCGTTCTGTTTCTGATTTGGTGCATCCTTGACGTCCGTTTCGTCCCCGCCACCTTGGACTTTTGGTTCGATCCCCATGGGGGGACAAATTATTATAATTAAAAAATTCCCCTTCGGTACTAATAAAATAAAATATTCATTTGGGAGGTAAAGTGAATTAGATATTAAAGGGACATTTGTTAGCTTGAATTGATATATAAATGGATACGGTTCGTGTGATAATTTATTCATAACAAAAGGCTACGTGCTGTCAAATGCTCGAATTGGCTAACATGGTAGACGGGGTTTCCAACGATTCTAATTACGAAAGCAATCCAGATCGAGGGTGATTTGTAAGGTCAGAATAATAGGACTTATTAGCGTCTCTGTTGGCTGATTGGATAGCATCACTGACTGTCCTGATTTCGTCCCCGTCCACGTTGGACGGTGGTTCGATCCCATGGGGGGACGAAATTATTATCAATTAAAAAATTCCCCTTCGGGTACATATATGAAAATATATCATTTGGGAGGTAAAGTGAATTTAGATATTAAAGGACATTTGTAGCTTGAATTGATATATAAATGGATCACGTTCGATGTGATAATTATTCATAACAAAAGGCTACGTGCTGTCAAATGCTCGAATTGGCTAACATGGTAGACGGGGTTCCATATCGATTCTAATTACGAAGCATCCAGATCGAGGTGATTTGTAAGGTCAGAATCGATATGAACTTATTAGCGTCTCTGTTGGCTGATTGGTAGCATCACTGACTGTCCTGATTTCGTCCCCGTCCACTTGGACGGTGGTTCGATCCCATGGGGGACGAAATTATTATCAATTAAAAAATTCCCCTTCGGTACATATATGAAAATATATCATTTGGGAGGTAAAGTGAATTTAGATATTAAAGGACATTTGTAGCTTGAATTGATATATAATGGATCACGGTTCTATGTGATAATTATTCATAACAAAAGGCTACGTGCTGTCAAATGCTCGAATTGGCTAACATGGTAGACGGGGTTCCATATCGATTCTAATTACGAAAGCATCCTATCGAGGGTGATTTGTAGGTCAGATCGATATGAACTTATTAGCGTCTCTGTTGGCTGATTGATAGCATCACTGACTGTCCTGATTTCGTCCCCGTCCACTTGGACGTGGTTCGATCCCATGGGGGGACGAAATTATATCCAATTAAAAATTCCCCTTCGGTACATATATGAAATATATCATTTGGGAGGTAAAGTGAATTTAGATATTAAAGGACATTTGTAGCTTGAATTGATATATAAATGGATCACGGTTTCGATGTGAAATAATTATTTCATAACAAAAAAAAAAGGCTACGTGCTGTCAAATGCTCGAATTGGCTAACATGGTAGACGGGTTCCATATCGATTCTAATTACGAAAGCATCCAGATCGAGGGTGATTTGTAAGGTCAGAACGATATGAACTTATTAGCGTCTCTGTTGGCTGATTGGATAGCATCACTGACTGTCCTGATTTCGTCCCCGTCCACTTGGACGGTGGTTCGATCCCATGGGGGACGAAATTATTATCAATTAAAAAATTCCCCTTCGGTACATATATGAAAATATATCATTTGGGAGGTAAGTGAATTTAGATATTAAAGGACATTTGTAGCTTGAATTGATATATAAATGGATCACGGTTCGATGTGATAATTATTCATAACAAAAGGCTACGTGCTGTCAAATGCTCGAATTGGCTAACATGGTAGACGGGGTTCCTATCGATTCTAATTACGAAGCTCCAGATCGTGTTTGTAAGGTCAAAATCGATATGAAAACTTATTAGCGTCTCTGTTGCTGTTGGATGCACACGATGTCCGATTTCGTCCCCGTCCACTTGGACGGTGGGTTCGATCCCATGGGCGAATTATTATCATATTCCCCTTCGGTACATTATAGAAAATTATATCATTTGGGAGGTAAAGTGAATTTAATATGGACATTTGTACTTAATTGTATAAATGGATCACGGTTTCGATGATATTATTCATAACAGGCTACGTGCTGTCAAATGCTCGAATTGGCTAACATGGTAGACGGGGTTCCATATTCGATTCAATTACGAAAGCATCCACTCGACTATTTGTAAGGTCAATCGATTTAACGTTATTACGTCTCCTGTTGGCTGATTGGATAGCATACTGACTGTCCTGATTTCGTCCCCGTCCATTGACGAAAAAGGGGGTGGTTTTTTTTTTTTTTTGTTATCCCTGGGGGTCGAAATTATTATCAATTAAAAAATTCCCCTTCGGTACATATATGAAAATATATCATTTGGGAGGTAAAGTGAATTTAGATATTAAAGGACATTTGTAGCTTGAATTGATATATAAATGGATCACGGTTCGATGTGATAATTATTCATAACAAAAGGCTACGTGCTGTCAAATGCTCGAATTGGCTAACATGGTAGACGGGGTTCCATATCGATTCTAATTACGAAAGCATCCAGATCGAGGGTGATTTGTAAGGTCAGAATCGATATGAACTTATTAGCGTCTCTGTTGGCTGATTGGATAGCATCACTGACTGTCCTGATTTCGTCCCCGTCCACTTGACGGTGGTTCGATCCCATGGGGGGGACGAAATTATTATCAATTAAAAAACTCCCCTTCGGTACATATATGAAAATATATCATTTGGGAGGTAAAGTGAATTTAGATATTAAAGGACATTTGTAGCTTGAATTGATATATAAATGGATCACGGTTCGATGTGATAATTATTCATAACAAAAGGCTACGTGCTGTCAAATGCTCGATTGGCTAACATGGTAGACGGGTTCCATATCGATTCTAATTACGAAGCATCCATCGAGGGTGATTTTGTAAGGTCAGAATCGATATGAACTATTAGCGTCTCTGTTGGCTGATTGGATAGCATCACTGACTGTCCTGATTTCGTCCCCGTCCACTTGGACGGTGGTTCGATCTCATGGGGGGACGAAATTATTATCAATTAAAAATTCCCCTTCGGTACGTATATACAAAATATATCATTTGGGAGGTAAAGTGAATTTAGATATTTAAAGGACATTTGTAGCTTGAATTGAATATATATATATATATATATATATATATATATATACTATATATATATATATATATATATATATATATATATAATATATATATATATATATATATATATATATATATATATATATATATATATATATATATATATATATATATATATATATAATATATATATATATATAAAGTCTATTCTCGTTTCAAGAAAAGTCATAAGAGTAAAAGCTACCACCTAATAAACAGAGTACCACTGGGGATTCTGTCTACGGTAACCACGTGTCTTAAGTCGTTTTCCTTTCTATGCTGTAGATTTTGTCCCAGAGGAAGGAGGGGTAAAGCGGAAACCTCTTGGAGGAACAAAAGGTTTCTCTCTCCTTTTTGTCCTCCTCCTCGGAGACACCTCTCGTTACTGGAGAATATATTTAAATACATTTTTTTACAGACGTAACCTGCTGTTGGTGGTCTTTCATTTAAAAAAAAAATAATTCTGAGAAACTCAGTGATAAATAATTATACAATGAACGCTTTGAGTCATCTTGTAAAAATATATTAACTAGGGTCATGAAAATTTCAATACTTGTATCAAAAATTACAATTGAATATTTCCAGAGAAACTGAATTCAGAAATGAAACGCTGAAGCCTTCACTTGAAACTGAACTTCTCACTTCAGGTGTTTTTTTAAGAACGTTAATTTTGTCTTGGAAGTTCATATCACTTCTTCAAATCAAAGTAATGAAAGTAATATGAAAAAAATCCAGATATAAATTGAATTCATAAATTCACCAAACTGAACTTTTAAACCGGTATAAACTTTATGTTACCTGCAAAGTGTTGTAAAGGAATCGCTCCTTTTACTGTCGTGTTCCAGTGTTTCATGAATTTTTTTTTTTTTTGGTAATTACATTTCACACCAGCAGCTTTGGTTGGTTTGCTTTGAACCTTCATCAGGCTAAGTGCAAAGCATTTTGACTTCAATCCAGCTTTTTGCTATAA
Organism: Macrobrachium nipponense; assembly: GCF_015104395.2. NCBI lineage: Eukaryota > Metazoa > Arthropoda > Malacostraca > Decapoda > Palaemonidae > Macrobrachium > Macrobrachium nipponense. The sequence goes on along the minus strand of NC_061110.1, from coordinate 4,970,862 downwards.
TGGGAGTTATGTCTGTCTGTCCATCCGTCTGTATTCACTCATGACCAAACAGCTGGTCCGATGAAACTTGGCAGGGTTATAGTGGGGACCCCTAAGATGGTTTATTATGGGGTTTCATCCTACCTCCCCACACCCCCTCCGAAGGGGGTGAGGGTGAGAAGGGATTCCCTGAAAAGGAGCTGTTTCTGACTGTGAAGCGGGGCTGGTTATTCCCGTAGACTAAGTAATTTTACGCATTTATCATACATAATTTCTGTATAACATATGTTTACTAGTATGTATGAAATGTCTGTTTGTGATTCCATATTCGCCATGATTCATGCAGCTTCGTTTTGATTAACTGATTTTATTCGGGAGAAAATGTTCAATAGATTATTTTAACAGGGTCACTATTGATATTACCGCTGCTAATACTGCTATTCCGTTCCTGCTTTTGTTTTGAACGTGTTACTCCTTTTACTTTTACAACTGCTATATCTGCTGCTATTTCGACCCTGCTACGTATCGTCACCCTTTCGCAGATTTAGCCCGACGTATACCTCTTAGAATTAGTTATGATTAGATCAGTGAATCACTGAAATATAAATATATGATGAGACACCATATACACACAAAAGAGAACGCTATTGACAAAACATAATTTACACACAGAAAAAAAAAGAAAGCTTTTGATGTAGAATACAGCTCAGATCCCCTGAATATCATTACTGCGGTTAAAGAAATGTACTTATCAAGCACAGGAAGAGTCATTGTTCAAATAATGCCTTTGTTATGCCTCGTGGACTCATTTTCTGTCGATACGTGTCAAATGTGACATTTCATTTCGAAATGTGAAGAGAGAGAGAGAGAGAGAGAGAGAGAGAGAGAGAGAGAGAGAGAGCTAATCGTTATTAGAACTATGTTTTCATAAATAAGATGGCAGGAAATATATATTTTGAGAGAGAGAGAGAGAGAGAGAGAGAGAGAGAGAGAGAGAGAGAGAAATCGTCGTTATTAAAAGCTTATTGCATAAATGAAATGTCACTAAATATTTTTCCGGGCGTCATATGCTAATTGGATTAAAATATTTGTGAAACGTTTGTTTGAACACGAAATTCTAACCCTATTTCATCATCACTCAAAATACACTAAAGTGGAACAACTGATTCAGATGAAGTGACGAACTGCACAGTTTTCTGCAAAAGAAAACTATTGTTGCCTGATTTTTCTGTCCGTCTGTCCTCAGATCTTAAAAAAAAAACTATAGAGGCTAGAGGGCTGCAAATTGGTATTTTGATCATCCACCTTCGAATCGCCAAACATACCAAATTGCAACCCTCTAGCCTCCAGTTTCTCTTTTATTTGGGTTTAAGTTAATCATCAGGTTCGCTCCGTTTGGCAGCGCTTTGTGAAGGCGTGCGACGCACCCTCAGTCTACCGTATCCCAGGGAGCAACTGAATGGGCTAACTTTTGTAGTTGATAGTTTTTATCAACTACAAATCACCCTCGATCTGGATGCTTTCGTAATTAGAATCGATATGGAACCCCGTCTACCATGTTAGCCAATTCGATTGGATAGCATCACTGACTGTCCTGATTTCGTCCCCGTCCACTTGGACGGTGGTTCGATCCCATGGGGGGTACGAAATTGATTATCAATTAAAAAATTCCCCGCCCCTTCGGTGGACATATATGAAAAATATTATCATGGTGGGAGGTAACAAAGTGAATTTAGATATTAAAGGACATTTGTAGCTTGAATTGGATATATAAATGGATCACGGTCGATGTGATATTGGGATTCATAACAAAAGGCTACGTGCTGTCAAATGCTCGAATTGGCTAACATGGTAGACGGGGTTCCATATCGATTCTAATTACGAAAGCATCCAGATCGAGGGTGATTTGTAAGGTCAGAATCGATATGAACTTATTAGCGTCTCTGTTGGCTGATTGGATAGCATCACTGACTGTCCTGATTTCGTTTCGTCCACTTGGACCCCGGTGGTTCGATCCCATGGGGGGACGGAAATTATTAATCAATTATTCCCCTTTCGGTACATATATGGAAAATATATTCATTTGGGAGGTAAAGTGAATTTTAGATATTAAAGACATTTGTAGCCCTTTAATTGATCTATAAATGGATCACGGTTCGGAATGTGAATAATTAATTCATAAACAAAGGCTTAACGTGCTGTTCATGCTCGAAATTGGCTTAACATGGTAGAAAAGGGGTTTCCATATCGATTCTATTACGAAAGCATCCAGATCGAGGGTGGGATTTGTAAGGTCGAATCGAATTTATGAACTTATTAGCGTTCTCCTGTTGGCTGATTGGATAGGCTCACTGACTGTCCCTGATTTCGTCGTCCACTTGGACGGTTGGTTCGATCCCATGGGGGGACGAAATATTGCAATTATTCCCCTCGGTACTATATGAAAAATATTCATTTGGGAGGTAAAGTGATTTAGATTATTAAAAGACATTTGTAGCTTGAATTGAATTATCTATGGAATCCGGTTTCTATGTGATAATTTTTAAAAGGCATACAAAAAGGCTACGCTGTCAAATGCTCGAATTGGCTAACATGGTAGACGGGGTTCCTATCGATTCTAATTTACGGAAAGCATCCAGTCCATCGAGGGTGATTTGTAAGGTCAGAATCGATATGAAACACTTATTAGCGGTCTCTGTGGCTGAGGTTGGGAGGGAGCAATCACTTGACTGTCCTGATTTCTGCTCCCCGTCCACTTGGACGGTGTTCGATCCCATGGGGGGACGAAATTATTATCAATTAAAAAATTCCCCTTCGGTTACATATATGAAAATTAGCAATTTGGGAGGTAAAGTGAATTTTAGATATTTAAAGGACATTTGTAGCCTTGAATTGATATATAAATGGAAATCACGGTTCTATGTGATTAATTATTCATAACAAAAGGCCTTACGTGCTGTAAAATGCTCGAAATTGGCTAACATGGTAACGGGGTTCCATACGATTATAATTACGGAAAAGCTCCAGATCGAGGGGATTTGTAAGGTCGAAACGACATGAACTTATTAGCGCTCCTGTTGCGATTGGATACTTCATGACTGCCTCATTTCGTCCCCGTCCACTTGGCCGGTGGTTCGATCCCAGGGGGGACCGAAATTTATTATCAATTTAAAAAATTCCCCCTTCGTCCACATATTGAAAATATATTTTCATATAAATGAATTTAGATATAAAGGACATTTGTAGCTTGAATTGATATATAAATGGAATCCACGGTTCGATTGATAAGGTTATTCATAAAACAAAAGGCTCGTGCCTGTCAAATGCTCGAATTGGCTAACATGGTAGACGGGGTTCCATATCGATTCTAATTACCGAAAGCATCCAGATCGAGGGTTGATTTTGTGAGGTCAGAATCGATATAACTTATTAGCGTTCCTGTGGTGATTGGATAGCAGACTGAACTGTCCATGTTCGTCGTCCCAACCCTTGGCGGTGGTTCGAATCCCATGGGGGACGAAAATTATTATCAAGTTAAAAAATTCCCCTTAGGGGTACATATATGATATCATTTTGGGAGGTAAAGTGAATTTAGATATTAAAGACATTTTGTAGGGGCTTGAATTGATATAAAATAAATGGATCCCGTTCGGAATTGATTAATTAATTAATAAACAAAGGCTACGTTACTGTCAAATGCTTCGAATGGCAACATGGTAGACGGGGTTCCATACGATTCTTAATTACGAAAGCATCAGGATCGAGGGTGATTTTGTAAGGTCAGAATCGATATGAACTTATTAGCGTCTCTGTTGGCTGATTGGATAGCATCACTGACTGTCCTGATTTCGTCCCCGTCCACTTGGACTGGTGGTTCGATCCCATTGGGGGGACGAAAATTATTATCAATTAAAAAATTCCCCTTCCCCTTCGGTACATATATGAAAATATATCATTTGGGAGTAAAGTGAATTTAGAATATTAACGGACCATTTGTAAGCCTCTTGAATATATTATTTTAATGGATATACTATATATATATATACTATATATATATATATATATATATATATCATATTTAGATATAAAGGATATGAATATATAATATATATATAATATATATATATATATATATATATTATATATATATCTATATATATATATATATATATATATATATATATATATCTAATATATATATATAAAGGTCTATTCTCGTTTCAAGAAAAGTCATAAAGAGTAAAAGCTACACACTAATAACAGAGTACCACTGGGGATTCTGTCTACGGTAACCACGTGTCTTAAGTCGTTCCTTCTATGCTGTAGATTTTTGTCCCAGAGGAAGGAGGGTAAAGCGGAAACCTCTTGGAGGAAAAGGTTTCTCTCTCCTTTTTGTCCTTTTCCTCCTCGGAGACACCTCTCGTTACTGGAGAATATATTTAAATACATTTTTTTTACAGACGTAACCTGCTGTTGGTGGTCTTTCTTTAAAAAAATAATTCTGAGAAACTCAGTGATAATAATTATACAATGAACGCTTTGAGTCATCTTGTAAAAAATATATTAACTAGGTCATGAAAATTTCAATACTTGTATCAAAATTACTTGAATATTTCCGAGAGAAACTGAATTCAGAAATGGAAACGCTGAAGCCTTCACTTGAAACTGAACTTCTCACTTCAGGTGTTTTTTTTAAGAACGGTAATTTTGTCTTGAAGTTCATATCACTTCTTCAAATCAAGTAATTGAAAGTAATATGAAAAAATCCAGATATAAATTGAATTCATAATTCACCAAATCTGAACTTTTAAACGGTATAAACTTTATGTTACCTGCAAAGTGTTGTAAAGGAATCGCTCCTTTTACTGTCGTGTTCCAGTGTTTCATGAATTTTTTTTTTTTTGGTATTTACATTTCACACCAGCAGCTTTGGTTGGTTTGCTTTGAACCTTCATCAGGCTAAGTGCAAAGCATTTTGAACTTCAATCCAGCTTTTTTGAGGGGAGGGGCTATAATGGGATTATGGGAAATGTTGGGGTTATGTTATGTTACCTGTCTGTCCCCATCCCGTCTGTATTCCCACTCATGACCAAACAGCTGGTCCGATGAAACTTGGCAGGGTATAGTGGGGACCCCTAAGAGGGTTTATTATGGGGTTTCATCCTACCTCCCCACACCCCCTCCGAAGGGGTGGAGGGGTGAGAAGGGATTCCCTGAAAAGGAGCTGGTTCTGACTGTGAAACGGGGCTGGTTATTCCCGTAGACTAAGTAATTTTACGAATTTATCATACATAATTTCTGTATACATATGTTTGCTAGTATGTATAAATGTCTGTTTGTGATTCCATATTCGCCAATGATTCAGTGCAGCTTCGTTTTGATTAACTGATTTTATTCGGGGAGAAAATGTTCAATAGAATTATTTTAACAGGGTCACTATATACTATTACCGCTGATAATACTGCTATTTCCGTTCCTGCTTTTTGTTTTGAACGTGTTACTCCTTTTACTTTTACAACTGCTATATCTGCTGCTATTTCGACCCTGCTACGTATCGTCACCCTTTCGCAGATTTAGCCCGACGTATGACCTCTTAGAATTAGTTATGATTAGATCAGTGAATCACTGAAATATAAATAATATGATGTGACGAATATACACACAAAAGAGAACGCTATTGACAAAACATAATTTACACACGAAAAAAAAGAAAGCTTTTGATGTAGAATACAGCTCAGATCCCCTGAATATCATTACTGCGGTTAAAGAAATGTACTTATCAAGCACAGGAAGAGTCATTGTTCAAATAATGCCTTTGTTATGCCTCGTGGACTCATTTTCTGTCGATACGTGTCAAATGTGACATTTCATTTCGAAATGTTAAGAGAGAGAGAGAGAGAGAGAGAGAGAGAGAGCTAATCGTTATTAGAACTATGTTTCATAAATAAAATGGCAGGAAATATATATTCTGAGAGAGAGAGAGAGAGAGAGAGAGAGAGAGAGAGAAATCGTCGTTATTAAAAGCTTATGTTGCATAAATGAAATGTCACTAAATATTTTCCGGGCGTCATATGCTAATTGGATTAAAATATTTGTGAAACGTTTGTTTGAACACGAAATTCTAACCCTATTTCATCATCACTCAAAATACACTAAAGTGGAACAACTGATTCAGATGAAGTGACGAACTGCACAGTTTTCTGCAAAAGAAAACTATTGTTGCCTGCTTTTTCTGTCCGTCTGTCCTCAGATCTTAAAAAAAAACTATAGAGGCTAGAGGGCTGCAAATTGGTATTTTGATCATCCACCTTCGAATCACCAAACATACAAAATTGCAACCCTCTAGCCTCCACGGTTTCTCTTTTATTTTGGGTTTAAGTTAATCATGGTTCGCCCGTTTGGCAGCGCTTTGTGAAGGCGTGCGACGCACCCTCAGTCTACGTATCCCAGGGAGCAACTGAAGGGCTAACTTTTGTAAGTGATAGTTTTTATACAGCATTATAAGTTGTACGGAAAGCCCGATTGCGCAAAAGCAGATAAAATACAATGACAGACAGAGAGAGAGAGAGAGAGAGAGAGAGAGAGAGATAATTCTCCGTCTGGTTAACAGTTTTAAAATGCAATTGATGAGAGAGAGAGAGAGAGAGAGAGAGAGAGAGAGAGAGAGAGAGAGAGAGAGAATAATTCTCCGCTGGTTAACAGTTTTAAAATCCAATTGAGAGAGAGAAGAGAGAGAGAGAGAGAGAGAGAATAATTCTCCGTCCGGTTAATAGCTTTAAGAAAGTAATTTCATGAGAGAGAGAGAGAGAGAGAGAGAATAATTCTCCGTCCAATTAACAGTTTTAAAAAGTAATTTCATGAGAGAGACAGACGAACAGAGAGAGAGCAAATAATTTTCATGTAATTCTCCGGTTAATAGTTTTTAAGAAAGTAATTTCATATATATATATATATATATATATATATATATATATATATATATATATATATATATATATATAGTATATATATATATATATATATATATATATATATATATATATATATATATATATATATATATATATAGTAGCGAGCATCGAACAAGGAAAAGTGGCAGGTAAACTGGAGAACCTTCGGAAGGCGAATTTAAATTGGACAACAGAGCATCGTATACATGACAAAGCACTCAGGGAAAGTAAGCTCTTACGAAAAAGGGAGACCGCGCAAGCAGTTGTTTGCGGGACAAACAAGCCACCATTTTGAAAGGATTAGCGGGTGTCTAGACTTTGATATCGCGGACTAAGAAGCGCAGGAAAAAAGCGTTTTCATTCTTTTTTATTTTTTATAGATAATATTGAAGGATATTTATAAATATGAGACAGAATAGACACAGATAATATATATATATATATATATATATATATATATATATATATATATATATATGGGGATATATATATATACACACATATGTATATATATATATATTATATATATATATATATATATATATATATATATATATATATATATATATATACTATACTATATATATATATATATATATATATATATATATATATATATATATATATATATATATATCATATATATATATATATATATATATATATATATATATATATATATATATCTAATAAAAGGAGCCCATAAAACACACCAAATGTAGAGAGAAAAGTACTATATTTCAGAGACTGCTGTCTCTCTCTTCAGGTATATGAATGAGAAAAGTTTACAGAAAAGGTGGTATTTATACCAAGAGATTCGTCCACAAGTAAGCCAATTTAGGTCACCCCCGCTGATAATCTTCCTTTAATCTTCTTAGCGTTGGTTGAATGAACACTGCGTCGACGATGTCCGATGTCCATTCCCTTTTGAGATGTTCATTACCTGCTTCTCTTTATTAAGGCCGATTCCATCATTTGACTCTTGTACCGGCAGTTTGCTGCTATAAATTACACGTGACATATTCCAGTTTATTCTATGGTTATGTTCATTTATATGATTGAAAATAGCCGAGTTCTGTGTCCATACTAACTGACCTTTGTTTGTTGTATTAATCTCTGGGGAAGTGATTTACCCGTAAATCCGATGTAAGATTGGTCACAGTCCTGGCATGGGATCTCATATACCCCAGAGTCTTTGGGCGATGTCTTTTGTTGGACGTTAATCAGGGATTTGGCTAAGGTATTTGGGTAGGTAAATGCAAAAGGGTTGGATTTCCCAAGGGTGTGAGTTACTCTCTTAATCGTCTCCAGGTGGGGATTTTTATTTTATTGTTGGGTGGAATATTCATTACTGCGGTTAAAGAAATGTACTTATCAAGCACAGGAAGAGTCATTGTTCAAATAATGCCTTTGTTATGCCTCGTGGACTCATTTTTCTGTCGATATGTGTCAAAAGTGACATTTCATTTCGAAATGCGAAGAGAGAGAGAGAGAAGAGAGAGAGAGAGAGAGAGAGAGAAATCGTCGTTATTAAAAGCTTATGTTGCATAAATGAAATGTCACTAAATATTTTCGGGCGTCATATGCTAATTGGATTAAAATATTTGTGAAACGTTGTTT
>NC_061110.1:4941392-4961813 GCF_015104395.2 Macrobrachium nipponense | reverse complement strand
TTGACAGTCTCGTCTCTCACGTAGCAATATATATATAATATATATCCATATATATATATATATATATATATATATATATATATATATATATATATATATATATATATATATATATACTATATATATATATGATATATATGATATATATATTTATTTATTTATTTATATATATATATATATTATATATATATATATATACATAATATATATATATATATATATATATATATATATATATATATAGATATATATATATATATATTATATATATATATATATATATATATATATATATAGAGAGAGAGAGAGAGATAGAGAGAGAGAGAGAGAGAGAGAGAGAGAGAGAGAGAGAGAGAGAGCTCCCAGAAAGTACGATTATGGCTACCTTAAACCCTTATATGAAATATAACTTAATAACTACTAAGGCTCTTAGGAGGCTGCACTTTGGTATGTTGATGATTGTAGGGTAGATGATCAACACACTAATTTGCAGCCCTCTAGCCTCAGTAGTTTCCAAGATCTGGGGACGGACGAACAGACAAAGCCGGTGCAATAGCTTTCTTTTATATCAAACAAAAATCTAAGTTTTCCTCGGTCTGTCACTTTCAGGAAATAAAGGAGTTTATTGAAGCCATTCGCCTCTTGTGGCAAATTAGTAAAGCCATTAGCGGAGTCCCAGAACTCAGTGTTTTAGAGAAAACAGGACTCTTTTTAGAACAATGAATATCTGTCAATCTGTGTGGCACGCAGTCGTGGGGTATATAAGCAAGGCTTTCCTACGACAAAATACTCGCAATCAAGGGTGATTGAGATTTTGAAAGAGATTTTTTATGCATTTGTGCTAATGACAAACTTAGTGTTATCATCGTTGAAAATAAAAATAAAAATAAAAAAAACAGTAAATGAAATCTGTATTCCACGAGCTCTGCTCACGAGAGACCCTATATTGGACATAAAATGGACGTTAAGAACTTGGTCCATTTCCGGACATTCTTCACCTTTAGGGGAAAAGTTTCTTCGTGAGCTCTCTTGAAGTCTTCTTGTTGGTTGTAATGGCATAATGGTGTCTGTTATAGTATGCGATGGTCAATACAAAAAGTTGAAATCTCTCTCTCTCTCTCTCTCTCTCTCTCTCTCTCTCTCTCTCTCTTGAAATTATATTGATAAATTCATGCACACTTTTTCACAAAAACGACACCAGCAAAAATCTCTCTCTCTCTCTCTCTCTCTCTCTCTCTCTCTCTCTCTCTCTCTCTCTCTCTCTCTCTCTCTCTCTCATATGGGATAATAGTAATAAATTCATGCATCGTTTTATTATTTTTCAGAAAGGCACATGTATGAAATCGCTCTCTCTCTCTCTCTCTCTCTCTCTCTCTCTCTCTCTCTCTCTCTCTCTCATATGGAATAATAGATTCAGACATCGTTTTCTTCAGAATGCCGCATGTATGAAATATCTCCTCTCTATCTCTCTCTCTCCCTCTCTCTCTCTCTCTCTCTCTTTTAAGCCTGGACTGCTCACAAAGTTACTGAAAGCGTTTACACAATGAAGGCCTGTAAAATCTATTAGGGCGATCTAAATTGGCAATCGGCAGCTATAAATGAACTCCCTATATTTGGTCTGACTGGATACTAGTGCCCTTTCATTACTTTCACTCCAACTTTTGGTGAGAGAGAGAGAGAGAGAGAGAGAGAGAGAGAGAGAGAGAGAGAGAGAGAGAGAGAGAGGCTCTACCACGGGAAACGTAATCGTTTTGGTATAAAAAACAATAATATAATAATAATAATAATAATAATAATAATAATAATAATCAATAATAATAATAATAATAATAATAATAATAATAATAATAATAATAATAATAATTGAAAAATCCTCATAGCAGCACGAGTCTTCAAATGGAGAGGCAAATCCACAGTTATGTAAATGTACATATATTTAAATTTAACAACAGCAAGGATAACTTTCGGGATTCTGTTCGGTTCCCCTTATCAATCTGAGACGTTGATATAGAACTACAGCGGAAGTAAACAAAACTGGCGTCAAAAATTAAGTGACTTATTTATAAACAATGGAACCGGTCGTCGTTTTCTGATGAAAAGCCCCGACAGTCGTCTGGAACGTCTAATTGGTCCTTGCCAAGGCGGTCGTTCTGATGGTCCTCTTCAACAGCATAGGCGCCGGCAGCATCGGTTATCATAGTGTTGTCTCTTTAGCCACATCTGATGCCGCGGTTGCCTCTCTTTCTCCCGTTCAGGTAACTCGGCTACTTCCTGTAACCGATGCTGCCGGCGCCTATGCTGTTGTGCCAATTAAACGTTCCAAACGACTGGCGGTGCTTTCCATCAGAAAAACGACGGCATGCCTGATTTATACTTGACGACCGGTTCCATTGTTTATAAAAACAAGTCACTTAATTTTTACTGCTGTTTTGTTTACTTCTCTGTAGTTCTATATCAAAGTGTCAGATTGATAAGGGGAACCGACAGATTCCCGAAAGTTATCCTTGCTGTTTTTAAATTTAAATATATCTGCATTTACCATAACTGTGGAATTTTGCTTCTCCATAATAAGTATAATAATAATAATAAAAATAATACTTATAATAATATAATAATAATAATAATAATAATAATAATAATAATAATAATAATAATAATAATAATAATAATAATAATAATAATAATAATCTTTGGAAGCTCGAATTTCCGGACAGTGGCCCATTTGCTGGGATTGTTCCATATAAGCGGGTTTCATCTTCTGAATAATAATAATAATAATAATAATAATAATAATAATAATAATAATAATAATAATAATATATAATAATAATAATAATCAAATGACCCCGAAGAATCAGTAAAGTAGCAAAGAGAAAAATGACAAGATAACACATGATAGTGAGCCAGTCTACAATTAGAAGGCTTATTTCCCATTTTTCACACTATTTTTAATACTTTTTTTTTATTAATTTTGTTTTTGGCATTATGTTTTCATCATACAACCGTAAACCTTTCACGCCCAAACTTTCAATGCATTTGCATTCCTGAAAATAACCATACACAGTCACGTGGTCATTTATCCAGCGTTGAATTCATGTTTCAAGTTTTTTTTTTTTTTAATCCAGATAAACAGTATCAAATATTCATTGACTTTATATCTTTTTTAAATTAGAATAAACTATCCTTTTTATTTAGACTGAAAAATTTAACGTTATTAAGCCTGTCAGAAATGGACAATTGTAATATCTATTTAAGAATGAACATTTTATCATATTCTTGAATGTAACGAAATTTCGATTGTACCTAGATAAATCATAAAAAAAAGGCTTTTGAAAGAATATATGACCGATCACTGTCAGGTAAGACCTCTTGAAATAATGAACCTCCTATTCCGAGATTCTTTGTCACTGTTAGAAGTCCAGATAACTGAATAATTATTCTGAACTTGCATTTTTATTGACATTTTCATTCATGAACATATAAAAAAAAAAATATTATTTTTAATTATGTCAGCTACTAATATGAAAGATAAGCCACGTTAAGTAGTATTTTGAATGTCCGTTGGTGAAATGTAGCTTAAGAAAATCCTTCTCTAAACTGTGGAATTTAAAAAACAAAATATTCAATTAGTATTTGATTAGATCATCACCATCCGAAAACTGATTGGCGTCAGATGAATGGAAATAATAGTCCATTGAAATAAAGATTGTCTAAAATCTGTGCCGTTTATGAAATATATGATACGAACATAAAAAAAAGATAAAAGAACAGGGATCTATACACAACCACAATTCTACCTTACAGATAGGTGGCTACAATTTAGTTTCCATTCTGTTCTCTCTACACTCAATTTCCCTCGTGAATGTGTAGGTCTGCCTGTCCTGAATCACTTTATTGGCTCGACAAATATCGTCCTCCGGGAAGCGTTCAGAGAGAACATTTTCGCTGGTCGGTTTCTAAAAGAGGACGCCATTCACTGGACAATTTATAAAATTGAAAAGTAACTCACTCTTCCACTCCCGCCTCGAATTTACCCCGCAATGACTGAACTGTTTCGTTTGTTTGTATTTATTCTGATTTTTTTTTTCAGTGGGCTAAGGCAAAAGGATATTACGGGAAAAACAGAATGGGGGTTTGAACGCAAAATGAATGATTTTTGGACATGTTTGGTCAATAGATGTTAAAAAAAATTAATAATAAGGAATATTTACAGGAAAAAAATGAATGGGGGGAATGGGGGTTTGTATGCAGAAATGAATGATTTTGGACATGTATGGTCAATAGATGTAAAAAAAAAAAAAAAAAAAAAAAAAAAAAAAAAAAAACTATAACTAATAGGAATATTTACAGGAAAAAATAGAATAGGGGTTTGGATTCAGACATAAATGATTGAACATGTTTGGTCAATAGATGTTTAATCTAAAAATAAATAAATAAATGCATAAAACAAATAAATAAATAAACTAAATAAATAAAAATGACTAAATACTAGCGCACACAGAGAAAATTCTGTTTTTTCTATAACTGACAAAAATTCTGTATTTTGTATTGCAATATCATTTTCGAATGAATACTCGAATATATCAAGAAGGTGATATATAAGCAATCTGTATGCATCGGCTTCATTTGAAGATTTAAATCGATAGTTCGCAGTGTGTTTATTTGATTTTGAAATCTTCGTATCTTTAAAACGCAAAACATGAATTTCACATCACAAAATGAAATACAGCACCAACAAAATAAAACGGAAACGGAAAACTAAAACGAAGAGTATTGTATTAACTGCGAAGTTCCTGTAAACTTTTCTCAAAAGGAAAATTAAAAGGGGTAAAAATTGTTTCCCAAAGCAATTCTGTCAACTCCTGCGGAAAGTTTTCTTATTCCTGACGTTCTTAGTTATAAGAAGTCTTTATCCCAAAAAGTCTTTTCAAAAGGTTGACTTGAATCTAAGAGTGTTTCCTTGTAATTCGAGAGTGGGGGGTGGGAGGGGGGATGGAATGATCTGCCTTTAACTCTCCTCTTCTGAAAAAGGAATCATAGTTTGGACTTCTTTCCCTTGGGAGCATTTTACTCTTGTGCTTAATGCTACAGTGGGAGTGAAAGAATGAAAAATGCTTTCTGTACGGGCTGAGAGTGTGGGGGGATTTGAGGAAGGGGGATTTGGTGTTGGGGGTGGGGACTTGAACCAATTGTCAACAATCTCCCAGACCGGGGAATGATGAGTTAGAACTTACTTTCTTGGTAATCTTGTCTACCAAAGGAGGAAAGATCTCTTAAAAAAATTGCCATATGAGTGGACATAAGTCTGTACTAAAAGTAAATAAATAAATGAATGAATGAATGAATAAATAAATAAATAAATAAATAAATAAATAAATAAAATAAATAAACTAAATAAATAAATAAAATAAATCAAGGATAAGAGCAAATTAGTAGTAAGAGGGACAAACAAAATTCACGTTCCTCAACCTTTGCAAAGAAGATAAATCTCTGACCACTTCTGTACAGATAAGTCAAACCACACAACTTTTCAAAAACTGCTTCTTAACGCACTAGAAATACTGAATTCTTAAGGAAGGACGGAATGATCAGTGATGATAAGAGCAGAACTAAGCACACTTCGTGAAATATATATAAAAAAAAGAAAACATTCCATATCTCCTGAAAATTAAAACGACCAACAAATAACCACAGTCTTCTAAAACCCATGAGCTGTAAGCTGCAGTCGAAACTGTGTTCCATGTCCTAGACCAGAGAGGCCACCAGCACCTGTCAGGATGACGTCTGGCGGTGTCATTCATTGCTGTTGACAGCTGGTGTGTACATGTTCGTGTGTGTGTGTGTGTGTTGGGAGGGACGGGAGGCGACGGGCACTTGACAGGAGGACCTCTCACACAAATGATCAAAACCAAATAACTGTTAGCACAGGGCAGCCGGGTCAGTATCAAAGCGGAGAGGCTGGTTGGTTGTTTCCACGGATGTTGGATTATACGTTTCTCTGTGATGCTCTTCATGCGGGATAATACAGATACAAGCGCGTGTCATATATGTATATGTATAGCAGCACACAACACACACATACATATTTAGATATGTGTGTATAAATAAATCACAAGAGTTTGGAACGTGATAAATGCATGAATAAAGGTATACGCACAAAGGAAAATGAAACAATGGAGTGGGCTGCGAGCTCGTCGAGTCGAAAGATCTTGTAGCTACTCCAGTGTTTCACTTTCCTTCGTGACTTATACCTTTATATATATATATCTATATATATATATATATATATATATATATATATATATATATATATATATATATATATATATATATATACTATATAATATATATATATATATATGTATATATATATATATATATATATATATATATATATATATATATATATATATATATATATGTATATATATATATATATATTATATATATATATATATATATATATATATATATATATATATATATATATATATTCCTGATCATCTTATAGTGGGGCTTTTTTATGCTACAGGAGCAAGGAATAAGTTGCTACTAGATTAGTTAAAAATGAGAGAGAGAGAGACAGAGAGAGAGAGACAGAGAGGAGAGAAAATAAAAGTCTTGTGGACAACAGTAAACTCTAAAACTGGTAAGAATGATGCCAGAAATAGGCATGAAGTTTTAAGTTTTCCTATTTTGAGAATATTGTTTGCAATGAAGGATAATTATTCTAGAGGTAATATATACATATGCTATATATATATATATATATATATATATTATATATATAGATATATATATATATATATATATATATAGTATAGTATATAGTACATAATTCCAGATATGAAGCTCAGTCAGAATCCTTTACTATGACTTGCGTTGTAAGAGATCTTTATTTTTCAAGGTCTTTGGCACAGAAGCAAAACTCTATTATAATATCAAAGAAGAGAAAAGCTCTTTACGAGACAAGAGTCTAAGAGAGAGTTAGGATACCTTCGGCTCTCGTAAGATCTTTGATAAAGAAGAAGAAGAAAGATTAAGGAAGACTGAAAATACCTAATACGAACAGAGAGACGATTAAATTCTGGCTCCATTTCTACGTGAGTTTCCTTTGAAAGGTATAAACACTTGGCAAACTAATTTGTGAGTGGAATAAAAAAAAAAAAATCCTTGTATCTAAATATGTTCCTCTCTGAGTATGAGAAATCGCTGGCTTCTGTTTGCTAATTCCGCAAATATTGCCTAGGAAGTTTTTCTCGTCTGTAAATGATTTTTTTACTAGTGTTTGTGTATTTTTTATACCAGTTCAATGTAATATATATATATATATATATATATATATATATATATATATATATATATATATTATATATATATATATATATATATATATATATATATACATACATACATACATACATAAACACTGCTATATCTGGCCATTCAATATCTGTATATATCAATACAAGCCAAGATATTGACAGCTTTCATCATGATAGTGTGTCATGTGGTCTCATAAACACCAATAATGCAAGGTCGTCAATAATGTGCTTTTAAACTTAAATATAAATCTTTGCTTAGTCAGTGGAGAACATAACACACAATGAAATACAAGTTTGTCATATGGCAAATGTGGTTTTGTAGTAGATCTGCAGTTTTGCAAAAAATTAATATTCTCCAGCGTGGTTTAAAGGTGCGTGCGAGTCGATCTCGACCCCGAGCGATTCTCGAAAAGGGGGAAGCACTTGAGGCAGATTTGTGGGCAGCTCTGCCCTGGCCGTGGCTTGTAGACGAGTGGACTGCTTGCAGGTCGATTACACCCAGTTCGACACAGGCAATGATTTATGGGGAAAAACAAAAACAAGTTTTTAGAAAAATGCCTTGGGTCGCACACGACATATCACACTATCTGGGGTTAAAAACAAAATAAATAGTAGGGACGGAGTCATGTCATTTGCGAGGGCGCAACGCACATACAAAAACCCTCACACGAGCTTTATAGTTATTCATGTGTGTATATTTGCTGCATCGAGCGTGCTTGCATCTAGACAATCACTGACGTGCTTACTCAACACATTTGTACGCAGGTATTCATTTACATAGAGGGTAGAATGATAAACCGACTGAATGTTTGATCAAAAGGTTACTCTAAACACGAAAAGGTATAGATATGATAACAAGCCACTTCCGCGGAGAGCTATTGATAGCTACACACGATGAAAAAGAAAAAAGGGCCATCTGATAGTCGTTAAACGACAAAAAAGGATATCGTCGAGAGGGTTCTCGAATTTCGAAAAAACGGAACAAATACCAGACATAGCGGAAATCAGATGGCTTTCCCCTTGCGTCTGCTGCCAAATGAGGAGACCGTCCCCTCTCCCCAAACTTTTTTTTTTCTATTTAAGTAGAGAGAGAGAGAATTCTGTGATTAGGTCGTGTTGTGATTTTCAGTTTCTCGTCTTCTGGTTACGATTCGTCTCATGAATTTGATTGAAGTTTTTTTTTTTATTTTAGGTTTAAGATTATTTCCATAAATTTCAAAACATTTTCTTCTATTTCCAGACTATTTTTCTTAATGTTCAAATCCAATTTTCTTGAAGTTTTAAGAACAATTTTCCCAAGGTTCAAGACAAAATCCTTGAAGTTCAAGTCAATCTTCTTAAGTACAATACAATTTACCCAAATTTCTAAACAATCTCCATGAAGTTAAAGATGTTTTTATTATGGGTTAAAGACAACTTCGTTAAAGTTAAAGACAATTTTCTTAAAGTTCAATACAATTTCCTGAAATTTCAAGGCAAGGTGCCTTTTTAAAGCTCAAGACGATTCTATGTTCAAAACACTTTTCTATACATCAAAACAATTATCCTAAATGAAAAAAAAAAAAAAAAAACTAAACTACTAGACAATGTTTCCTAAATTTCAAGACAATTTTTAAATAAATTTCAAGAAAATTACTTAAAAATTTCAAGACAATTCTCCTAAATTTCAAGAGTTATTTTCTTAAATTTCAATACAATTTCTTTTAAATTTCAAGGGACAATTTTTTTCTGAATCTCAAAACAATTTCCTTAAAGTACAAAAAGTATTGTTTTTAAAGTGAAAGCAATATCCGACCTAATGGCTTTTGCTATCGAAAATGCTCCCGAGATTCACCAATCTCTGTCTCTAGTTTCTCTCTTTCAATCAATGTCTTAAAAATTAAATTTATTCATCTCTCTCCCTCTCTTCTCTCTCTCTCTCAATCTCCCTCGAAATGCTTGAATTTCAATTGATCCTCCTCTCCTCTCCCTCTCTCTCTCTCTCCCTCTCAAGCCTTGAAAAACTTATTGATCTTCTCTACTCTCTCTCTCTCTCTCTCTCTCTCTCTCTCTCTACTCTCTCTCTTCGGAAATGCCTTGAAACTTTCTTGATCTCTCTCTCTCTACTCTCTCTATCTTATCTCTCATCTCTCTCTCTCTCTCTCTCTCTCTCGTCTCTTTCTCGTAGTGTGAACTGAACTTTATATCTCTCTCTTTCTATCTATCTCGAAATGCCTTGAACTTTATCTCTCTCTCTCTCTCTCTCTCTCTCTCTCTCTCAATGACTTGAACTTTATTAGCTCTCCCTGTAAGGTCTGTAATTCTCTCTCTCTCGAAATGCCTTGAACTCTCTCTCTCTCTCTCTCTCTCTCTCTCTCTCTCTCTCTCTCTCTCTCTCTCTCTCTCTCCCCCTGAAGAGGCTCTACCCAGATCTACACAATGACGAAAGAGGAAAAAATAGACAAAAAAGACAAAATCTGCAACCTTTTGAAAAGAGGGAATTGCAGATTTGGAGAAAGATGTTACTACAAACATCCTAAGGTATGTCACAACTATGAAATATATGGTAAATTTGCATACCTAGATGGCTATGATGGATGATTGCAGAGATCTGCATCTAAAAAATATGCAAAAACCTAAAAGAAGGAAAAGGATGTAAGTTTCGACAAAAAATGTCAAATATATGCACCCTGTAGCCATGAATAATAATAACAAATAAATAACCAGTCAAGTAATAACATCCAAAATAAGAAAGAAACAACAAATAAAGAGAGAAATAAAAAGAATATCAGGTTAAAATAAAAAAGCAAGCCACCAACGAGATATGCAGAGGTGTCAGCAAAAAATTTCAAAGCATCAGCTCCAAATTCTACTCAAGAGATAATAACTGTATTTATTATGCAAGAGGATATTGCAGAAACGGAGAAAATTGCAGATTCAGACACAAAATAAAAGAATAATTATGATGAAGGAAGATCAAAATATTATGGAAAAGTTGGATTTTTTAATGTCAGAATTCTGGAAATGAAAAAAGAAACAACATACCAGACAGGAAAGAGACTTGAGAAAATCCGTTATTACTACCAATATCAAATGAAGGAGAAAACACGCAAACCATCATAGTGATGAATGCGCAGCGTTTAGTTACGAGAAATAACTCAAAAGAAAATAGAGTACTTAGAAGAACTAACCCAAATTGAAAAGAAAATAGATATAATGAATATAAGTGAAACCTGGTATTCCCAAGAGACTGGAATGATGATCAAATAAAAGGGTTCCAAACTTATAGATCAGATTGAAAAAAATAGGAATCAAGGGGGAACCGCAATATATGGGAAAGATAAAAAACAAGGACAAATATATGAGAAATATAGTAACTCAGATGTGAACTAAGGTAGGCGGTAGAATTGAATCTGAAAAATTAATGAACATAGTAATATATAGACTTCCTAATACTAAAGAGTTTGACTTAATAATTGAAAAATGGATGATATATGTAGAAATCACGAGGACTGGACTATTCTCCTATCTGGACACTTCAAACAACTTTCCTTTCGTAGAATGGAAAGAACGAATAGGAGATTGTGGTTGTACTTATTCATATAAAAAAGAGAGTAATAGTAGTGCAGAAGATAAGAGGCAATTCTAAAAGCTTTTAGATATGCTACTAGAATACAACTTTCAACAAATAAATCACCTGCCAACAAGAAAGGAAAATACTTTAGACCTAGTATTTGTGAACGAGATGAATTATTGTTAAAGAAATAATAGTTTATAATGCGAGTATTCAGACCATAATGTCATAGAATTAACAGTTTCATTCCAAAGCAAGTGAAAACAGAGATAAGCAAGAAATGAAAAAGTGGGAAGGATGGAAAATACAACTTCTACAGTAAAAATATAAAATGGTCAGAAATAAATGAAGAATTAAACAAAGATTGGGATAACATTTTTGTAAGTGATGACATAAGGGTAAATACGGAGATATTATATAAAATATTAGAGAAAATAGTGGATAAATATATACAGAAGAAGAAAAGTAAACATCAGTCATGCATACAAGAGACAGAAGGATCTGTTTCAGAAAATCAAGAAAGTGGAAAAAAGGTCTTGCAAAAGAAAAAAATGCATGGAAAGTTATAGAACTAAAAAGTAAGATAGAAAATGCAAAACAAAGATTATACAATCAAAAGAAAATGAAAAACGGGACTTGGAAGAAAAAACCCTAATAAATATCAAGCAAAACCCCAAAACTATTATACTCATCATGCGCGAAAAAGATGAATAAAAGAAGAATAGAAATAGGCCCTCTAAGAATGAAGGGAGATTAACGAATGAAAAAAAGGAAATTTGCAACATTTTGGCAGAACGATATAAGAGAGAATTCACCCCCTAGAATAGATAATGAAGATAACTTATAGAGTAAGTAAGGAAGAAAATAGTGAATATTTAGCTGACATAGAAATTAATGAAGCTGATATTGTGCAGGCAATTAATGAAATTAAAAATGGAGCTACTGCAGGGCCTAATGGAGTTCCTGCTATTTTGTAAAGAAAGAGTTCATTCTATCGCAAAGCCACTTGCAATATTATAAGACAAAGTGTAGATACAGGCAGATTTATGATGAGCACAAATTAGCATATATCACCCCTACTTTCAAAAGTGGATCAAGACTAGAGGCAAGTAATTATCGGCCTGTGAGTCTAACATCACATATTATGAAAGTGTATAAAAGGGTAATGAAGAAAAATATTATGAAACATTTAATAAACAAAAAATAATTTGATTAATATAGGACAAAACACTGTTTCGTACCCGGAAAAAGTACACAAACCCAACCGTTAGTCTACCGTGAGAACATATTCAAAAATATGAAAAGCGGAAATGAAACGAGATGTGGTTTATCTAGACTTTGCAAAAGCTTTTGACAAAGTAGGACCATATATATTAGCGAAGAAAAATTAGAAAACACAATATCGTAGATAAAGTAGGAAGATGGTTAAAAGAATTTTTACACAACAGAAAACAGATAGTAATTGCAAACGATGAGAAATCAGATGAAACAAAGGTAATATCCGGTGTGCCACAAGGTACGGTGTTAGCTGCAATACTGTTTGTTATTATGATTGAAGACATAGACAGTAATGTTAAGGATTCGGTAGTGAGTAGTTTCGCTGATGACACAAGAATAAGTAGAGAAATTACTTGTGATGAAGATAGGAACGCTCTACAAAGAGACCTTAACAAAGTATATGATTGGGCAGAGGTAAATAGGATGGTATTAACTCTGATAAATTTGAATCAATAAATTATGGAGACAGAGAAAGAAAGCTACATGCATATAGGGGACCTAATAATGAGACAATCACAAATAAGGACGCAGTTAAAGACCTTGGTGATGATGAATAGGAACATGTTATGCAATGATCAATAGCAATTCTTTGGCAAAATGTAAAGCAAAAATGGGAATGTTGTTACGGCACTTCAAAACAAGAAAAGCTGAACACATGATTATGCTTTATAAAACATATGTTCGTAGTCCACTGAATATTGCAATATGATATGGTAACCCACACTATCAAAAGGATATTGCACAAATAGAGAGTGTACAAAGGTCCTTTACAGCTAGAATAGAAGAAGTTAAGGACCATGACTACTGGGAAAGACTACAATCCTTAAAATTATATAGTCTAGAAAGGAGAAGAGAACGCTACATGATAATTCAGGCATGGAAACAGATAGAAGGAATAGCAGAAAACATCATGGAACTAAAAGTATCAGAAAGAGCAAGCAGAGGTAGATTAATAGTGCCCAAAACTATACCAGGAAAAATAAGGAAAGCACACAGGACATTAATCACTACGCACCAGCATCGATAATGCAGCGTCTATTCAATGCGTTGCCAGCTCATCTGAGGAATATATCAGGATAGTGAGCGTAGATGTGTTTAAGAATAAGCTCGACAAATATCTAAACTGCATCCCAGGACCATCCAAGATTGGAAGATGCAAAAATATACCGGAAGATGTACTAGCAACTCTCTGTAGACATTAGAGGTGCCTCACACTGAGGGACCTGGGGCAACCCGAACGAACTGTAAGGTCTGTAAGTTAAGTCTCTCTCTCTCTCTCTCTCTCTTTAACCGAAGGGAGAACGCCGAATCTTTTTCAATAACTTCCAGAGTGAAGAAGAAATCAGAAAATCTCTTCGTTGCATTTACCGGATGAGAAGAAAAATTCACTTTCTGAAGACTAAAGAGAGATTTTTCCAATCGGTTTTCGATTAAGATCACTTCTTCTGCTTCTTTATTTTCTTATTCTTCTTCTTCTGCTTCTCTTATTTTCTCCTCAGAATTTTAGCCTGCCCGTATTGAAGCTTTCATGACTCAAGATTCGGAAAATTTTGAAGCTGAAAATATTGATAATTTATATAATAGATGCTCGACTATCGATTATTTGGTGAAACTATCAATAATTAGAATTCAAAAATGTTGGCTTTTTTCGTTTTATTTGTCCGTCAATGCTTTTTCTCTGTCCGCCGTCAGATCTTCAAAACTGCAGAGAATAGAGGTCTTCAAATTGGTATGGTAGTCATCCGCCCTCCAATCATCAAGCATGCCAAATTGCAGCCCTCTAACCTCAGTTGGTTGTGTTTTATTTAAAAGGTTGAAGCTAGTCATAATCATGCACCAGGCAACATGTAGGCCAGGCCACCAGCGGGCCGTAGTAAAATTGCATGGGTCGTTGGCTCATACAGTATTGTACCGAGACCACCGAAAGATAGATAGGTTTTAGGTGGAACTGATTATACGATGTACAGAACACGCGATTGCGGTGAAGAAAACTTCATTTATGCATGAATGAAGATGCGATGCATTGCTTCCATAAAACAAGTCACCTTGTATTTCGATAATTTAATTCTATTTTTATCTATTTACATTTTAATTTATCATCTTATCTTTTACCGTCTTTTCCAATAACTGATCTCTACTTTCTGAATTAACTATTATTCTTTTGTAACGCCTTTCTTTGGAAGCTTGAATATCAAGTCAATGGACCCTGTTAGGCTTCTTCCCTATCAGCAGGAGTTTATCTATTGAACTATACTAATAATAATATAATAATAATAATAATAATAATAATAATAAGCAACATTGGGGCTGGTCAGTAGTTGGATGGGTGACCGCTCTCCTCGGCGTGATTCCTTGGGAAAGGATCTTTACCATAATTTCCTCAGTCTACTCAGCTGTAAATGAGTACCTATACCCTGATGGGGTAGGTCCAGCTATGGGTTAAATAGCAAAACTCAGCAATGATGGAAAGAAATGAAGGAAATAAACGACAACGACGTAAATGGAACCTCTGGCAACAGAGGAGCTTCGTCCGGCAACCAGGTATTCAACCCAATTGAAGATGAAGACGGTCAGGTACTTGGAGGTCGTCATCCAGCAACTGATCACCACAACGACAGTAATCAACAGCCTGAGATTGAGCTACAGAAGCAAAAAGGAAGAAATGGACAAGAGAAGAAAATAAGGAAATATGGAGATGCTAAATCAGAAGCAACCCGACGGAGAGAGGATATAGAAGAAGATTGGTCAACATCTGGCATGAGAGGAACAACACCCCCCACCCCCAAACAGACAGAGGCTGGCAGACCAAGTAAGGAACATAAAGAAAAACAACTGGCTCTCCCCCAACAGAAAGAGAACTGGAAAGGGAAATGTCACACGACAACGAATTACACGAAGACGAACTGAGAGACGATGCAACAGAAGACGACAGGGAGGATGAGGTATCAAACAACGACACACGAAGAAACACCGACGAAGTAACAGAGAGGACAGAATGGTAGAAAAAGATTAGACAATGGATGGAGCCAGATACAGAGAGACAAAGATCCCCTCCATGAAAGCCTACAACACCAAGAAATTAAGGGAGAAAACAAGTGAGGTCAATGAATAATGGGCATAATACACACCACCAGTATCACAGAAACAAATAACTTGGTATATGCAGGAGCAAGATTAGTAGCAGAACTGATGGGGATCGAACACCAACACCACCAGCACAACCAACCCAACAGAAACCAAAACAGCAACCTCCTTGGAAAAGGCGCCTGGAAAAAGCAAATCATGGTGATGAGATCTGACTTGAGTAAATTGAAAGAGATGGCAGAAAAAAGGCTAAGAAGCAAGAAAAGAAGGGAGGAACTCAACGAGAAATACAAAGTACAAGAAAGGGGACTAAACAACACAATAGAAGATGTAAAACAGAGGCTTGAGGCCAAGCACATAAGATCCAACGGTACATGAATAGGAATAAGGGATACCAACAGACAAAACTATTCGGAACCAACCAGAAAAGACTATACAGCCAACTAAGAGGGGAAGACAACCACCAGAAATTCCTGAAGCCGAACCAAGTAAGAGACTCTGGGAAAACATATGGAGTAATCCGGTATCACACAACAACATGCAACATGGCTCCAGGAAGTCAAGGAAGAAGAAACAGACACAGTCAGACACCAACTAAGAAAATGCCAAACTGGAAAGCCCCAGGTCCCGATGAAGTCCATGGATACTGGCTCAAAAACTTCAAGGCCCTACACCCACGAATAGCAGAACAACTCCAGCATTGTATCTCAAATCACCATGCACCCAAATGGATGACCACAGGAAGAACATCCTTAGTACAAAAAGACAAGAGTAAGGTAAATATAGCCAGTAACTACAGGCCTATCACCTGCCTACCAATAATGTGGAAGTTACTAACAGGTATCATCAGTGAAAGGCTATACAATTACCTAGAGGAGATAAACACCATCCCCCACCAACAGAAAGGCTGCAGAAGGAAGTGTAGGGGCACAAAAGACAGCTCCTGATAGACAAAATGGTAATGAAGAACAGTAGGAGAAGAAAAAACCAACCTAAGCATGGCATGGATAGACTATAAGAAAGCCTTCGACATGATACCACAGAGGAAAAACAAAAACACCATCAGCTTCCTCAAAAATACAATGCGCAACTGGAATACAATACTTACAAGCTATGGAATAAGACTAGCAGAGGTAATATCAAGAGAGGGATCTTCCAGGCGACTCACTGTCCCCACTACTCTTCGTAGTAGCCATGATTCCCATGACAAAAGTACTACAGAAGAGGATGTTGGGTACCAACTCAAGAAAAGAGTAACAGAATCAACCATCTGATGTTCATGGACGACATCAAGCTGTATGGTAAGAGCATCAAGGAAATAGATAACCCTAATCCAGACTGTAAGGATTGTATCTGGGGACATCAGGATGGAGTTTGGAATAGAAAAATGCGCCTTAGTCAACATACAAAAAGGCAAAGTAACGAGAACTGAAGGGATAAAGCTACCAGATGGGAGCAACATCAAACACATAGATGAGACGGATACAAATACCTGGGAATAATGGAAGGAGGGGATATAAAACACCAAGAGATGAAGGACACGATCAGGAAAGAATATATGCAAAGACTCAAGGCGATACTCAAGTCAAAACTCAATGGAGGAATATGATAAAAGCCATAAAACACTGGGCAGTGCCAGTAATCAGATACAGCGCAAGAATGGTGGAATGGACGAAGGCAGAAACTCCGCAGCATAGATCAGAAAACCAGGAAACATATGACAATACACAAAGCACTACACCCAAGAGCAAATACGGACAGACTATACATAACACGAAAGGAAGGAGGGAGAGGACTACTAAGTATAGAGGACTGCGTCAAACACCGAGAACAGATCACTAGGGCAATATCTGAAAACCAGTGAAGACGAGTGGCTAAAGATGCATGGGGAAGAAGGACTAATAAAAGTAGACGAAGACCCAGAAATATACAGAGACAGGAGAATGACAGACGACGGAGGACTGGCACAACAAACCAATGCACGGACAATACATGAGACAGACTAAAGAACTAGCCAGCGATGATACATGGCAATGGCTACAGAGGGGAGAGCTAAAGAAGGACACTAAAGGAATGATAACAGCGGCACAAGATCAGGCCCTAAGAACCATATGTTCAAAGAACGATAGACGGGAAATAACATCTCTCCCATATGTAGGAAGTGCAATACGAAAAATGAAACCATAAACCACATAGCAAGCGAATGCCAAGCACTTGCACAGAACCAAGTACAAAAAAGAGCATGTTTCAGTGGCAAAAGCCCTCCACTGGAGCCTGTGCAAGAAACATCAGCTACCTTGCAGTTAATAAGTGGTACGAAGCACCAACCTGAGGGGATGATAGAAAAACGATCACGCAAAGATCCTCTGGGACTATGGTATCAGGACGGATAGGGTGATACGTGCAAACAGACCAAGACGTGACGTTGATTGACAAAGTCAAGAAGAAAGTATCACTCATTGATGTCGCCAATACCATGGGACACCCAGAGTTGAAGAGAAAGAGAGGGAAAAAATGGATAAGTATCAAGATCTGAAAATAGAAATACAAGAAGGATATGGGATATGCCAGTGGAAATCAATACCCATCAATCATAGGAGCACTAGGCACGATCCCAAGATCCCTGAAAAGGAATCTAGAAAAACTAGAGGTCTGAAGTAGCTCCGGGCCTCATGCAGAAGAGTGTGATCCTAGAAACGGCACACATAGTAAGAAAAAGTGATGGACTCCTAAGGAGCCAGAATGCAAACCCGGCACCCAACACTATAAATACCACCCAGTCGAATTGGAGGACTGTGATAAAAAAAAAAAAAAAAAAAAAAAAAAAAAAAAAAAGTAATAATAATAATAATAATAATAATAATAATAATAATAATAATAATAATAATAATAATAATAATGATAATGAATAATACAGTTAAATGATGAAGATTATGTGTGACATGGCTAATAGTTTTAATTCTAAAATTATTATTATTATTATTATTATTATTATTAGTTATTATTATTATTATTATTATTATTATTAGTTATTATTATATTATCAAGAACATGAACTCTATTTCATATGGAACAAACCCACCACAATGGAAATTGACATTAAGTTCAAGCTTCCAAAGAATATTATGGAGGTAATTTGAAAGAAGTGAGAGGGAGTAAAGAAAAATAAAGAACAAAAATATGAAAAGCAGAGATCACTAATCAAAAAAGAAAAAAATACAGAACAATTGCATTGATAAACTGATAAAACTGTAAACAAATAATCAAATACCAAGGGTTTTAAAAAGCTAAAAAAAAACATATGGCTGGGATTGTATGGCACTGTGTTAAGTAAGGTGAAGAACGAGAGCAGTATATAATAATGATAAAAAATAAATTATATTTATCAGAACCTTTTATGATTTATGTCAGTTATTCTTTATTGCAGATGTGCTCCTTCCATTCTGTTGTTTCGGATGTGGAACCACCATCGTGGATACTCAAGGATTAATGATATCATACGGACGATAATGGAAAGAAAACATACACTAATCCCAAGGAGTGAGAGAACGAGAGAGAGTCCTTATCCTAAACCTTCGCGTACCCTACACATTCTTCCTCATTGCCAAAACTAAATATAGCCACTTGATTTCATGCCTTACTATATATATATATATATATAATATATATATATATATATATATATATATATAGATATATATATATATATATATATATATATAATTGCCTACATGCACAAGTTAACCTTAGTTTTCATCCAAAGAGACTGTTTATGTTCATGGGACGCGGGTGTTGTGGGGGGGGGGGGGGGGGGGGGGTTCCGTGAATGGGGTAAAACCCATTCTGGAGCGAAGAGAAGGCAGTGCATAATTCACGAGGATCCCACAAGGGTAGGGGGGGGGGTGGGGGGCCATTGGAGACTCATTATTCAGCCTTGACGAGGAACTTGGAGGAAAGGAGGACTCCTCTGTTCTGCTCCGAGATGATAAACTAACCAATGGAATACAGTGCACGATAAACTAACCAATAGTAATTCGTAAATTAGATAGAAAATCTTAATGACAAGAAGTTTGAGCGTTTTAATTTGCCCGAGTTTCTGCTTGGACCGTATTAATGATAATATCAATTGATCCACATTCAGTTCTTTTTCATGTTATCATTCCACTCTCATAGACCATAAATGCTGTTGCAACCTTTTTTTATTCAGACCTGATTGTAATTGACTGTCAAAACAAAACGTAGCAGAATAAGATGGACAACAAGAAGATGGAAAGCCTTGCCACAACAATCTGGAGACAGCATAAATCTGTCCCGAAATTATGGTCTGCCTATGGAAGAAAGCAAAGAAAAAAAATTGCCACATACAGGTGGTAAAATTAAAGTTCATTACCCTTACCTTACTGGCCGCTTCTGGAATCTTCGTGGTCTTCCCTCGTCCAAGATGAAATGTGTCGTCAGAGTCTTTTTCCCAAGGAAAATACTATTTTGGATTGGTTTCTCTTCAGAGAATACACAACCATCTGTATCTTTATCCTGAGGTCCATCTCATCGTTGCCCTTTTCATCTGCAAGAAGAGTAGGAATTATTTTTTTTTCATATATATATATATATATATTATATATATATATATATATATATATATATATATATATATATATATATATATATATATAATTTATTAAGTCAATAAGATGTACGAATTACCTCTAGCAGTAGCATAACAATATCCCAGAAATAACGGACCAAACTAATACAAAGCCCATTTACAAGATACACGTAGGAAAACTTTGGAGTAAATTGCGTCTTCTCGCGGCAAGGATCCTAGTTTACATTGTTTAAATTTACAGAAAGAAAAAAACAAAAAAAAAAAGTAAACTGTAGAAACATGGCCTTGGTAAAAAGAGGCTAAATATATGATACCCTTTCGAATCGTTGTTGCAATTATGGATTATGTGTGTATGAGTGCGTATGCGTGTGTATGTCAAGTTATACTGTAATATCTGTAACGGAAGTCATTGTGTGTTCAATACA
The DNA here is from genome assembly GCF_015104395.2 of Macrobrachium nipponense. NCBI lineage: Eukaryota > Metazoa > Arthropoda > Malacostraca > Decapoda > Palaemonidae > Macrobrachium > Macrobrachium nipponense. The sequence goes on along the minus strand of NC_061110.1, from coordinate 4,941,542 downwards.
AATATATGAGAACGTATATTCCAAATTTTCTTCTTTTCCGAAATATACTGACGAACCCTTCATGAGATACTGTTCTCAAATATACGTTTTTATTTTCACTTTTTATATACTATATCACCTAAACATCTGTTATTCTAAATAAATATAATA